>NW_024037051.1:9421104-9574207 GCF_015706575.1 Patiria miniata | reverse complement strand
TCCCTGACTCCATATAAGAAGAAACAGAGCAGTTTACATACAATGGGGAATTGTAAGGTCAGGGAACCAGTCTAGCTGGCTTGTACCCGTTCATAGGTGTGTAATCGATTGCAAACAAGTGCGATGGTCAATTGGGGCCAGTATTTGAAAAAAAGCCAGTGTTTTCCAACGCTGGTCGGCCGACCAGCGTTGGAAATTGATACAAAAATACCACTTTTCTTGAAAATGACAGTATACCAGGTGCCATGATTTTACAGGATGCTTTACACTGTCATTCACTAACAGTCCAGCAAGGTATTTCAAAATGATTAGGTAGTTTTATTTTTTGATGTTTGCAAATGTTGTATTTTCCCTTTAAAGGGAATGTACACCATTTTCTCTTGATGCAATTTTCAGTAGTAAGTGGATTTGGGGGATTAGAATGTTATAGCAAATATTGTTAAACTGACTTGTTTCACATTTTGGGCTTGAAGATGCTGGAAAAACTAAGAAAAATATAATATTCTTGTACTGATGTGAAATCAATTGCAAAGAAAACGCGGAAAAACTAATTATGAAAATTTAAGAGCAGTTTTTGAAGAAAAAAAACAAGTTTTCTCCAACGCTGGTCGGCCGACCAGCGTTGGAAAAATACCACTTTTCTTGAAAATGTCAGCAGACCAGGAGCTATGATTTACAGGGTGCTTTAGATTGTCATTTCCTAACAATCCAGTAAGACATTTAGTGATGATTTGATCGTTTCATTTTTTGATGTTTGCAAATGTTGTATCTTCCCTTTAAAAAGGTTTACCTGGGGACTCAGGGAAAAGGCCCCACTGTGGCTCTTGTAAATTGTTTCCATACAGGAGCACACGGAACACCTGGTTATCTCAGGCTGTTCCCGGTGCTAAACAGCAGGTGTTCCGAAATAGAACAGGTGGTATTCACTGTGGAATGTTCCAGGTGTTCTGAATCTTACAATACTTCCTCGACCTTCTAACCAGATTAAAGTTCAAGGATTCCTTCACCTTATCGGAATTCCTTATTACAATAGTGGGTTCAATTTGAGGAAAAGGATATAACCGGCTGAGGGTTTAACCCATTAGCAACTGTACTACAGTTTTTTACGTTGTGCTTTTTTACTGAAGGATCAATAGAGTGCTCAGGGGGGGTTCGGGCACTACAGGGAGTAATAGGCAGGGCAGTTTTCGGGTGCTCTAGTGACTGAAGGGTAAAGGGGTCGCTGTTGGCCCCCCTGGCCAGCTGTACATGTAGTATATGTTTGTATTTATCTTACAACAACCATTTCGTTTGTTCTTTATAAATCTAAGAAAAGGTGAAAACACCGAATAGAGTAAAGCCTCTGGGATTCCAGATTTCAAAATGGACTCTTCAAAAATCTTGCAATCAGGAAAATTCTTGACCACAAAAATCCTAAAACCTGGTTAAAGATCCTGACAAATTTCATCCCAGCTAAGCACAGATATTTGAGCATTGCAAGCAAAGAGAATATATATTTTCCCAATTTTTTGTTTAAAAATTACAAATTTAATAACCAAAAAATATATCTGCTGGGTCATTCCATGCCAACTCAACAAATGTTGCACACCATCACCTCTTGGATTTTTTTCTTTTTTGGTGTACTGAAAGATACTTAGGAGAAATGCAAATTCTGAAAATTTGGGGTCTCTACGACTTTTCGTTCTTGCGCAACAGCATTTTGAAATTTGAGGTGGGCGGGGCCAAAAGTGTGTCGCGTCACGAAATTCAATGTTTAAAGGGCCATATATTTAAAACTATACCCCCAGACATTTCAAACTTGGTAATCTGGGCTTTTTTTTGCTGTAGATTTAAAATATTTTAACAGAAAGAAAGTAGCTTGTTTCATTTTTAAGTTAGAGGGGCCCCAAAATGGCCCAAAACTCATCTGGACCAATGTTCGGGGGGGGTGTAAGTCAAAAATTGAAAATATTTTTTGCACCAATTTTTTTGCCTGTAATAGCCCCCAAGTGAAACTACTTTCATGTAAAATCTTACACTTATATTAACTTCATTGAATGAGATATAGCCCTTGCAAAAAGCAAATTTCTTATTTTTACGATAACTTGACCCCCCCAAAAACCAACGTCAGACATTCCGCCCCAAATTTTGCTTCACATATGTTTGAGGTTGGTCCTTAGTGAAGTCCTCTGAAAAGTTTCATGTTGGTGTCTAAATGTCTTCAGTGGATAGCTGGGCTTTATAATGAGTCTATATCTTACGATGCTGGTTCCGTAACATACAACTAAGTATGTACACGTACATTGTACCAAGAATAACAGCAGTCGGTACATAAAGAATAAGTTGGGTATGAAACTTAGCTTTCATTTGTACATGTAGACTTTTGATCAGTTGATATAATTGTTTACAGTTTCACAGGTGAAATTATGCATTCCTTGTGATGTAGCTTTGATGAAGTTGAATGAGTTGCATGATGGTTGGCTCACTAAGTTTGTATTGCCTTCCACCGCTATGTAGAAGTTCTGGTGTTGGTACGCAACACAACACATCAACAAATGGAATGTTACATTTATCTTCTCTTTGTGGCCAATACAATAGAGAGTATTTGTTGATTCCGTCCTGTACATGAAGCGGACATACACATCCTCATGAAGTTGTGATACATCTTCTACAATAGCAATGTACCAAACATCATCATAGATGTGCACAAACATATTTTCCTGGGTTGAGGTCAGCTGCTACAATTGGTGCATGATGAGTTTCCTGCATGAACTAGGTTCCCCTTATCCATAATGAAAACTAAGATCAATCAGGTTAAAACCATAGACCCTTTACTCAAACTGAATCACTTCTCTTTGGTTCAGGTTAGTGCTATACTATGCTGTGCAAGTGAGAACTGGTTAATGTATACATGTACATGACATGCATGCTGTGTGATGAGCACATGGAAAGAATAAGACTCTCAAGTCATTTAACCTAATTTGCCTATAATGCACACATAGGTCTACAAGCAACTGTTTATTGAGCAGGAAATGGGTAGTCTTGACCCAAGTCTGTCAACAGTCTATCAACAGGGATTTTGTTGTGCTGGTTCCGTAAAATACAAGTACATGTACTTGTATGTTACGGAACCTGCAGCATCGTAAGATATAGACTCTTTATAAAGCCCAGCTATCCACTGAAGACATTTAGACACCAACATGAAACTTTTCAGAGGACTTCACTAAGGACCAACCTCAAACATATGTGAAGCAAAATTTGGTGCGGAATGTCTGACGTTGGTTTTTGGGGGGGTCAAGTTATCGTAAAAATAAGAAATTTGCTTTTTGCAAGGGCTATATCTCATTCAATGAAGTTAAAGGGAATATACATCATTTGCTTTGGCTGTAATTTTCAGAAATGGATGGAATTGGGGGGTTGGAAATATAAAGCAAATATAGTTACACTGACTTTTTGGAGGTTTTGGGTTCGAAAATGCTATAAAAACCAAGAAAAACGATCATTTTCCTGTAGTCTGGTTCCTTGACTCCATATAAGAAGAAACAGAGCAGTTTACATACATTGGGGAATTGTAAGGTCAGGGAACCAGTCTAGCTGGCTCGTACCCGTTCATAGGTTTGTAATCGATTGCAAACAAGTGCAATGGTCCATTGGGGCCAGTATTTGAAAAAAAGCCAGTTGTTTCCAACGCTGATCGGCCGATCAGCGTTGGAAATTGATACAAAAATACCACTTTTCTTGAAAATGACAGTATACCAGGTGCCATAATTTTACAGGATGCTTTAGACTGTCATTTACCAACATCCTATTAAGGTATTTCGCAAAAACTTGGTAGTTTTATTTTTCGATGTTTGCAAATGTTGTATATTCCCTTTAATATAAGTGTAAGATTTTACATGAAAGTAGTTTCAATTGGGGGCTATTACAGGCAAAAAAATTGGTGACAAAAATATTTTCAATTTTTGACTTACACCCCCCCGAACATTGGTCCAGATGAGTTTTGGGCCATTTTGGGGCCCCTCTAACTTAAAAATGAAACAAGCTACTTTCTTTCTGTTTAAATATTTGAAATCTACAGCAAAAAATAGCCCAGATTACCAAGTTTGAAATGTCTGGGGGGTATAGTTTTAAATATATGGCCCTTTAAACATTGAATTTCGTGACGCAACGCACTTTTGGCCCCGCCCACCTCAAATTTCAAAATGCTGTTGCGCAAGAACAAAAAGTCGTAGAGACCCCAAATTTTCAGAATTTGCATTTCTCCTAAGTATCTTTCAGTACACCAAAAAAGAAAAAAATCCAAGAGGTGATGGTGTGCAACATTTGTTGAGTTGGCATGGAATGACCCTGCTTAGCAAAAACAGGGTTCACTTGACGCATCACTTGACGCATCTTTAGAAATGGCCTTCTTTTAATGTTTTCTTCAAAATGACAGCATGCCAGAAAGAAAATTTCACAGGGAGTTTAGTGCCAGTACTATCTTTAAACCAGTCATGTTTTCAACAATAATTTGGTCAGTTTCCTTTTGGATAGCTGCAAATGATCTACTCTACCTTTAATAAGCAGTTCCATGCAATTGGGCCAGTTCTCGCAGCAAAATGATTAGTTTAAGCATTTTTTTCGTTTCTGTTAAGGAGGTTAAGGAAATAAATGAGGCTTTGATCTTACTCCTTGATGTATTCGACTCGCTCGTGCAGTGGGAGGTTGGCCAGTTTCTTGTCATTGTACAGCAGAATGTCAAACACGCAGTAGCAGACCTGAAGATCTGGTAATAAATTAAGAGGAGGGATCGACAAAAGTGACAATTAGCAACAGTAACCATGGTAACCAAAATCTATGTGGCTCAAAGCTATAAGGCCAAAAAAAAAAGTCTCCGGTTTCTGGTATGCGCGCGCGTCGCCGTAGCCATGCGCGTCGGCAAAATGAAAGAGGTTTTTTTTCAATGAAAGATGATGTCTCAAAACCGCCAAACTCACTGGTTTGACTGGAATCCTGCTGCTGCACAATTTTTAGATTGGGTTATGGTCGAGAATAAGCTTTATGTGGCCTCTCTGGACTCCCATATATTTGCACTAAGTTTAGTCGGGCACCATTTGCAGTCATCAGCCGACATTTGAAGCAAAAAAATCAGGTAAAAAAAAAAAGCCGTGTCGCCGCACCACTTTTTGGGCAAGCTCCATACCAGAAACCGGAGACTTTTTTGGGGGGGCCTAAAGGACCTTTCCAATAACTCTACACAAATTTTGCAATTCATTCCACAGCTAGTTTTTTGGATGTAGGAGAGGCATGTTAACAGGAAATTATAATTTTTGACTAAATCAGAAGGAAGGAAACTATTCAAAACTGGAACTTATACCCTTAACATTGATTGGGACCAGTGAGGCTGGAAATAATGTTAATTTCTTTTTTTATTGAGTCAGTCTGGAACTTTTCATTTTGGGTTATGCCACTTCACTGATGCAATGTTATGGGCACTGTGTGTTCAGTGCTTTCCGACAGCTTGTGAGAAGAGAATTCCTGAGCTTGCTGGGGACAGCTTACTGATTCAATTCTTACAAAACACAGAACGTAATATCATAGAGGCAGGGTTCGACTTTAGCGGTAGACCGCTAGCCAAATGCTAGTCAAAACAGCGGCGGAGTAGTCAAACTAATCCTTTAGTAGCCCGGCTGGCGAGTCAAAATTGTTGGGCCACGGCAAAGATGTGAAAGGACAGGAAGAAATAAATCATTTCATTCAGAAAGCAAACCTGTATCAATTTGTTAAATTATTAGATCGGTTTATAAAAACACTGACAAGGTTGCCTCAGGATACACGTTTTACATGTACGCACATTGTTATTTATGAGACACTTTATAAAAGAGAAACATGTGGGCTAGTGAAAATGCCTGCGGGCTAGTTAAGAGTCTGTTTCAGTAGCCCAGGCTGTCTAGTAAAATAAAAATTAAGGTCGAACCCTGTAAAGGCAAGGTTATATAATAATAATCAATCCTGGAAATTATTGTTACCAGCTAAAAACCTCTTCAAGTTCAGGGTAGGAATACCTTTTAAATTTGGATGGAGGTTGTACCCCTCCTTCTAGAGCACTCTAAAATAAGATTTGCGATTGACATGAACAAATATGCCTGATTGAACATTTCAGATAACTAAAGTGAATCTTTTATTTCATTTCGAGAATTTGCTACTGATAAAATGTACTATAACACTCACCTTCGTCATCTTTCATGGTCTTGATGTCAAAATTCTCCCCCTTTGTCCTGCATTTGTGAACAAAAAGCACAATGTCCATTCAAAAACAACACATTTTGCATAGATGGTATTTTAATGAAGTATACCATGTCCCCCAAAAAGTGTCCGTCTAAATATTTTTGAAATAACAACAAGACCACAGAGTAAATTTCGATTTTTTTTTTTTTACATTTTTTTACATACTCCTAATCCTTGGCCCAAGCCCCCTTATGAGTGTTATTGAATTTCCCTCATGCCTTACTGCACAACATTTTTCAAGTTCCTTGCCGTTTTGTTTCAGTGTTTTGTTATTTAATGTAAGCTGCGTAAAATCCTTCATGTTGTGAAAAGGGCTGCGGTTGGGATTGGAATCATTTGCCTGGCTATCAGTCATCATGGCAAGACCTCAATTTAATGCTCAAGGGAAAACGATTTCAATCCCAAACCACACCCCTTTTTCACAACATTATGGATTTTACACAGCTTACCTAACAGAGCTCTTAGTGCCCCTGCCAACATACCAGATATGCCAGTTCATGGTTCATGCTGCGACTGATAATTTTGATAACTCAGTGTTAAAGAGGTTGTGGAATGCTGAAAATCGTTTTGTTTTTTATATTTTTTTTATTGTAGAGTAGACCCATATATATCATAATGACAAACTCCCATTCTTTTGTAATGTGTGTATATGTGTTTAAAAAAACGAAATTCATGTAGTATTGTCTTGCCCGGCGAGCGCAAAATTGATATCAACAGTCGTCGCTTTGTTTAGGCCAACATCGAAAATCGTGACGTAATAAACAGGCAAAGTTTCACCGGAACTACGCTGCAACGGGAGTCCTGTTTACTACGTCACGATTTACTGTGTTTTGTTTGCTGCCCCCAACGACGACTTTTACACAAATTGCACATTCGGGCCGAAACAGGAGCCGAAAAACAGCTTTCAAAAGTTCCTCTTGTATTCATTTCATGACAGAAACAATAGTCGTTCTGATTTCATCACATCTTAGGCTACATATACCCAAAAAATGACGGAAATGTCTTCGAGCATTCCACAACCTCTTTAAGACTACTTACATGAATATCTTGGTGTCTGGGTTATAGGCAAGCATCTCCCCATCCAAGATACAGTTACGTACATCCCTGAAAACAAAACAAAAATCACAATAAAAAATAAACTCAACAGACTACATATCAGATTATATTCTCGACTACGAAATTAATTACGTTAATAGATGGAGTTAGTGCCCCTTGAACAAAGACAATGACAAACCAGGAAAACCGCCAAAATACATGTAGGATTGGATAGCTCAGATGGTAGAGCACCGGAACGGTTATCCGGAGGTCGCAGGTTCAAACCCCGCTCCAGTCAGTTTCTTTGTTCAACTTTTAAAAAATTATACGGAATTACACGAGATTAAGGATTACACTAGATTAAGCTATACATCAGCTCACAATCTCAATCAGGTACCACTTTGAGCCGATATAGGCTTTCTGTGTGTAACAGGTTGATCAAATAACTTGGAAGAAATTTACCTTTTGAAGCAGTTTGCAATGTAGGGAGTCAAGCTGCCGTCGTGCGGAGTCTCACCAAATGATCGTGAGTAGTCATGTGATCTGGAAATTGATCCAAAAACAGAGGAAGGTTTGGAAATTATATCAAAATCTGAGAGAGGGTTATTTTTCACAACCACCAAACTATGTCACTGATTGTAGTAACTGCCGCTATATTAAATGCAATGAACTAGCCAGCCCAGGCTACATGTAGTTGTTCGGTGGTAGTTACAATGTCTGCACTTATGAAAAGGGGGTTGTTCATTCAAGTCCCATCCAGGCAAGCTTATGACAGTCTTTTCACAGGCTATCAAAAAGCGACAAGCTTAGAATACACATGACAAATCTCTTGTTCAATGATAAAATGAGAAAAAGAAATCTTACAAGAAAAAAAAAGGAAAAAGACAACCCAAATTTGTGAGCCTCAAGCACAAAATCAGTCGCTCGGACCACTTTTTTGAAAACTAGGATATTTGGCTCATCAGAACAGACATTGAATAAGCTTTCCAATAATGCATAGAATATGGGAATCAGACAAAAATCTGATGGCGTTATAGGCATTTTCAGGTCCCATTTTTCATCAATATTCTACGTTATCAGATGGAATTTTTGCGTGGAATATTCTACGTGTTATCTATCTCAAAATACGGCCGTGCAACTTCCGACAGGTTTTCTGCTGGAGTGTCACATGCATGAACAAGTAACACCGCGTTCCCACTTGAATTGGGAAAAGGTGGATCAAGATCCGGCATTTTGGTGTGATCGTTATCTTACCGCAATGAAACCACAAGTCACGTTCCCCACTTATGCTTGATCCACCTTTTCGAACGGAAATGTCGAGTCCGAAAGGTCACTCAGTTCGGTATTTAGCTTGCTGAGCGCGCGCTCTGTGGGAGTACGAGTGTTGCACGCTAGGACGGGTCAATTTTCAAACAGCGCTATCAGAATTCACCGACAAAATTATGCGATTTCACCGACATCAATCACGGATCCGTATAGAGGTTCTGTGCATAAATTAACTGGTGAAATCGAACAACGCTCATTGTGTGACGTCACATTCGCGCGGCAGAAACCAATGCATTGATAAAGGATTCCTTGGTTCTGAAGTTTCTCATTGGTTAAAAATGGTCACATGATGTACTACGACGTCATTTTCCAATTTTCTATAATCAGTACTACAGATTTGTCACCTCTGTACGTACCGCGTTATCGGCTATATTCTCATCGCATACTCGTAAGCTTTTCCATAATTCTGTGCCAAAGTAACCTGTTTTGGCGAGTGCCAGCTTTACACTAACACAGAGTTATTTATGGATGGAAACATGAGTAAAATTTCACGAATGTAAAAGGTTTAGAAATGGACTAATACGCAACGAAAATTGTAAAAGGCCTAGCATAGTTTTAGGATATACCACGTGCGCTGCATGCACGCATGCATCGTGCATGCGCGCGGTGCTAGCCCATAGTTCAGTGGTTGTTTATTGTGCATGTTGTGCACGTTGGGAATTTTCACATGAGCTACATGCCTAAAAACGTGTTTCTTCGTTCTTAAAACTGCAACATTATCGTGCCATTCGTGCACCGGGCGGATGTTGACAGGTCAAATTGCCGCATTAGATCCACCCTTTGCGTTCCCACTTGATCGTGACCCGTCAATTGCCGGATCTGATTTTGTCCAGAGGTGGATCTGATTTTGTCCAGAGGTGGATTAAAAAAGGTGGATCTGAAGGTTAGCGTTCCCACTACACACAGTTGCCGGATTTGATCCACCAATTGGGGGATCTGATTCAGCAATTTGGCAAAAGGTGGATCAGATCCCCCAATTGGTGGATCAAGTGGGAACGGGGTCTAGAATTGTCCAACTTGTACCTTCTTGAGAAGTACTTGTAATCAGCTCCTTCCTTGTGTAGCTGCATTCTTTCTCCATCCAGCTTAGTCTCAATGAAGAAGGGTTTGTGCTCCATCAGTCTCTCAACCTGTGGCAGACAGTCCACAAAAAAGACTGGTGTGAAGACTAATCACATGCACAGGAATATCAACATGGAAAAGTGAGTAGGAAGGTGCTTCCCTCACTGAACGAACACTGTGCATTAGACATCAGACTGTACTTTGAGACCACTGGTCAAAGGTCAGTGTGCACAACACATACTGTGTTCACACTTGTTTCAGGGCGTATGGATAATTGCAACCCTCTTAAAAGGGCTATGATTTGGAGAAGCACACAGATCTGCCTTGAGAGCAGACTGTTGCTGGTCCTTACATTATCAGATCTCCCAGTCTACCCTGCAAGGTTTGAACTATTGTTGGGCCGTAAATAATTTGAAGTTTGTAAAGGAATTATTCCATAAAAGAATTAAATCATGGAACCAATTTGTTTTGATAGATGTCTCATTCAAAACTGAATAACTTATTAAATTAGCGATTTTAAAACAGAAATCTATTTTGCAGGGTAAAACCCCAAAATAGCACATACATGTACATCTTTTAAATTTGTTAAGTTTATTTTAAAACTTTGCTTCGGCTTCTGCTTCGGCTAGATCTCTCAACTTCTCAATCACTGGAAAGCAACCATATGCAAATGTTCCAACCTTGGCCTTATATATCATACAATTAAAGGTTCCTGAAGCAGAACATATAAACACCAACATCTAGCTGTAGTTCCTCAAGTTGGGGACCAAACATCTTCTGAAGCCAAGGGTCAAAGGCGAAGCAGGAATTCTGAAGGGGCACCCAGTTTCTGCTATTTACAACAAAACCCCAGTGATCTCAATAATCTAATTCATTGCTTGAGTACGTCAGTGAGTCAGATACTGTTATTACCTGGGTGAGATTTGCTCTCATGCCAAGCATGGGGCTGAATGCTGAGAAGACGCTGATCCCTACTTCGTTCATTCGCACACCGGGGTCCCTCAAGTCAGCACACAGCTGCCAAAAGATTGACGCTCATTGTCAATTGACATCCTTATCATAGATTTACAAACACAGATCATGGTCACAACAAATATATATTTCAAAGTTTCCAGAAAAATACACAAATAAACGAAGGCAACTTCAATAAACAAAGAACCTACTCACAAAGCTCATTAATAAGTTAAAGGTAGCTCAAAATCTTAACTCTTTCAGTGCCAAAGTCGTACATGTACGAGGTATATTTGTTAGTTCGAAAGTGCCAACCTCGTACATGTACCAGGTAATGTTCGTACTTAAAACTGCCAAACCTCGTACATGTACGAGGTAGAGTAAGCATGTTATCACAAGGGGGCGCTCTCGCTCTTTCTAATAATATCATTTTCATTCAGATACGACCTGTATTTATTTGTTTCATTCGAGTTCTTGCGAGAGGGCGCAGCACTAAAACTCGTTTTTCTGCAAAAAGTGCGGAATTCCCCTGTGTGCAGGACAGTGTTTCAGGGTGTATCACTATGTATGTGACTACAATTGACTTTCCAATATACCAAGGATATACCAGAGAGCAACAACAAACAATTTAGTGAGTAAAACTTATTTACTTTTTTTTTTACAGAATTTTGAATAATTAACAAAAACGCTTGAAGTTGGGCACTTTAGGGTTAAACTTTTCAAATTTCACGAATGAAAGAGTTAAGAAGGGTGCATAACATCTAATTTGTAGAAGTTTTCAGTTTGAGAAAATGTAAGTATAATTTCTTGTGTCTTGTAACTGGATTCTGTTGCTAACAGACTGTACAACCAATAGGCCTGTGACAGACAAATACGTTTCAGCTACTAGTAACTGCTGTTTTATATTTGTGTTGTAAATGTTGGATATTTGTGTAGTCAAAGGGGCATGTAGTCAAAGGGGCAAGGGTTGAAAACAAGTGCATTTCAGTGGAATTTACCTTGGACAAGTTGTTTGTGACGTTGAAAAAGTCTTCCGCATCGGGATGGAACATGTGGAATAATGATACCTGGCTCAGCCCAGACTTCATATCCTGAAAAGGAAATTATCCAGTTATTATATTTACTAATTATCGAGGGAATAAAACTTAAAATGGAAAAAGGCTTAAATCTGTCACTTCTTGGCACCATGGCCCGTCACTGTTGAGGCACTTTTTGTGCAACTTGCTGTATTGATCAATAAAATGAATGTATTAACCCTGACGTTCCTGAATCCATCAAAAATCCACACCCCTGTTTTGAAGGATTTCGGCAGATTCAGGATACCTCCATATTGAAAAAGTTGGAGGATTTTGATAGATTCAGGACAGTAAGCCTAGCGGTACTGCAGCATTTTGATGGATTCAGGATACCTCCATATTGAGCAGTTTGGGGACTTTGATGGATTCAGGATCTCAACAGTTTAACTCCTGGGCTGTATGTTTGGTGTGCATGAGGCATATGCACTACACTGGGGGATTCTGATGGCTCACTGCTGGATTCTGATGGACTCAGGACACCAACATAATTTTGCATGACAAAATTGGTTTTGGCGGATTCAGGATACTTTCCAGTAAAAGTGCTCAAGGGATTAGGGTTAATACTTACATACGTCCAAATGTGGTCCCTATATGTTGATCACAATGTAAGGATACACTTGTTGCATAAAATAGCCATGTTATAACTATTGTGCTGTTTGTTTTTCCCGGTTTCCTTGGCTGTCTGATTATACACGAATCTGGACACACAATCACTTCTGTTATGAAGGCCCCCTTCAATGGCCAAAGCATTGTGCTAGCTATTGTTCAGATAATCCCTCAAGGGGCAGTAGCTTTGTACAATAGCATGCACCATGGTTTCTCCATTGAAGAGGCCCTCATAAGTGTACAGTGATCGTTTACTGGATACATCAATACATCTATATAACTATTGCTCCAATTCATTCAGTATCATTTCTTTGGATTGGTTATGTCATTTTGTCACCGACACCATGAAGTAACACTCCACGTGTTAAAGCAATTTTTTTTTTTTTTTTTTTTTCATTTTTGAACATTATTCATAAGGCCTACCATTGCACGAAGTTTCAAAGCTCCAAGAGCTTTACTTTAATAATTACGCTAATTATCCATGGCAACTTTTGCGCAAAAGTGACAATTTCCGTTTTCACGAAGTAACACTCAAGTTCCATTTACCATTGCAATGCATGGCGCACCCTGCTCAAATGTGAGCAAAAACGTTTTCACAACGTAACACTCTCCTTATATGAGTGCGCCTGTGCTGACCTGAAGTTGCACTTTCCTCGTGTTGTATACAGTAAAGAGTGTTACTTTGTGAAAACGAAAATTTACAGTTTCGCAGTCTTTTTTTCGGTTTCACGAACTAACACTCACCCTTTTTCTCTTATTTTTTGTTGCTTTAATACAAATACGGGTAAAAAACAGCAGATTTAATAAATTTAATTCATCAAGTGTCCACAATGAGAAACCCAACTAAAAATACTCTGCTGTTTTGATGCAAAGTGACGTTTTAGAAGGCGTTCAACTTCAGTTGCCGTTTTCTCCGATTGCTATTTTTACTGGTATGTACACGGGTGTTACTTCATGGTGTTGATGACGATTTGGCTTGGGCTTATGTTAATGCATCTGTTTGTCCATCACATGGCTTTGTCTGTCTGTACCTTCATGATTATTCTGGCAAGCGATTTTTGCTCCAGTCCACTTATTAATATGTCTGTAGCTGTCATTTTGACATGTTGTTGATAAATGTTTTGATCAATCTGTTTGTCCCTCAGTCTGTCAAGTTGTCTGTCTGTACCTTCATGATCATTCTGACCAGCCATTTCTGCTCCAGTGCGCTGGTGTTCCTCAGCAGGTGCATCAGATTCTTTTTGACCAGGTCTTTCTTCTTGGCGGCGTTGTTAGCCGCTATGCCGTCCAGGCAGGTGTTGACATCCTGAATGCTCAAACTGAAGGGAAAACAGTAACGCTACAACAGGTGCAAATAAAGCCTTGTCTGAATTTCATGGCTATTGCTTATAGTTGCATCTGTGAAGCCGTTTCCCATAGACACGTGTGTTATTACTATCAGGCATAGACGAGTAATTTCTGACGCAGTCTCAAACACAGAAGATAGCAAAAGGGTCCTGTCAAGTAATCATTATGTCCGTAGTAGTTTCCCAGTTGATTATATAGTACGGCAGATAGGTAATAATAATTACCGGCAATGGGGTAATAGGGAGACTTTCCCATAGACTTGTGCACAAATATTTTCCGAATTAAATGTGCCCTAACCCAATATTCCCTTGTCCTTTTTCCACGAATTTCGGTATTTTTACTAATTAGACCACGAGCAACACAATTTTTCCTCTACAGGGGGGCTGCGCCAATAGGGAGACACCTAGGTGTCTCCCTATTAAGCCCATGTCTCCCTACTATCAAAATTTCTACGCTAACGTGTCTCCCTAATAGTACATTTGTAGGAATAATAATAATTTGGGAGGCTAATTATCCTTACTCGCAGCTGAGAAGCTGAATTGCGAAGGGCGCAGCTACAACGTGGTCGGGCCGCTGGCACGTAAAGGTGCCTATGGCTGCTGGCCACATCGGCCCATATATGACCACGGAGCACAGCCAGAGATCAAAACTGATTGATTTTTCCGGAGGGAGGAAAACTGGAGGGCCCGGAGAAAAACCCTCGTGGCACAAGAAAGAATCATCGCACAACTCTACTCACGTATGGTCCTCAGCTGGGAATCGAACCAGGGCCACAGTGGTGAGAGGCGAGCGCCTTACGCACTTGCCACCCAGGCCACCATGGGTGATGGGATTGTGCCTTTGATGATACAAGCATGGAATTTGGCACATAGTCAGAGTATGTCATGAGAAAGATATATTTGGCTATAGGGCCATCGCAGATTTGTCCTTTGAAAAAATATAGGTAAAATAACAAGCAATGGCAGCCTCGTTATTCTACCTATATTTTTTTCAAAGGACAAATCTGCGATGGCCCTATAGCCAAATATCTTTCTTAAAACACACTCTGACTGTGTGCTAAATGCCATACTTGTAACACCTCCCAAGGGCACAATTCCCCCAAATATTTCCCCTATCTCCCCCACTATAAATTGTTGCCATTATTTTAACCCCACAAAACTCATTCAACATGAATCAACAATTAAGAAGAAGAAAAAAGAATGAATCAATATGATATTAAAGCTACCTTCCTTTTTCTGGACATCTGTTTCTAAGGACAAAGAATGCAACACTGGCAAAGTCCCCTGCTTCCTGCAAAGATTCAAACATCAAAAAATGACAATACTGAGGTTGCTTTCAGGAAACTGCAAATATATAGACAACGTGTTGCGTGACAAGATTGAAGCCTGCAATCAAGATGTCAGCTCACCTGTTTTGCAGTAGGGGCTCTGTAATTGAGCAGTTTCTTGGCATCTGTGCTCTCTTTAGCCAGGCCTAGGATCTCAATGTACAGCTTGGCCAAGGTATGCTACAAGAGACAGAGACACAATCAAGAGAACAAACTGAGATGGTTTATGCTCAAAGGCAGAATTTGACGACACTCTTGCCCGTCCTGATTTTCTTGCAGATGACATGCTTGCATGAAGAAGTAAAATAAGAAAAAGAAACAATTAGGTGGAGTGACTACGTCGAAAGATCAAAATGTTGCAGTTTTTTCTGAATGATACCAGAATCTAATTTGTGGAAAATGAAAATTACAAAGTTTGCATTTCTGAAACAGCTTGACCAGAATCACTCCCATTACTATTTCATTCAGTCTGGGGGTCATTTCATGTCAAATTACCCAGTCCCAATGTTCTCAAATTCAAGGTTAAAGTAAAGGTCAAAAGGTCATCCTACTTCAAATTGCTCTGACATAAAAAATAACAGTACATTTGGATTTCTTATGAAACCAAGATTAACAAATTTGGTCTGCAGGTTATGGAAAATCATTTGGAAAATTGGCGGCCACAGCCATTTTGGCAAAAATTGCCAAAATATGGCTGAAGGTAGCACAAAATCCGTTGGTCTGATGGCGCTAAAACTTCAAATTTCCGCGCTTTTTTTTAGCATTACTCACCCCAAATACTAAATAGGATACAATTTGAAGGGGTAGGGGTTTAAACTTTCAATATTTTTGGGGTGATTCAGTCCTTCTGATGTGAGGCTTGCGATCACACCCCCACACCATCGCACACCTAAAAGCTTCCCGAGAAGTGCGAATAATTGCACGCCTGAATTTCCCTGGACCACAGATCACACACCTAGAAAACCACACACCTAGAAAAAACACACACCTAGAAAAATCCAGGTGTGCCTTTTTCCACTCGCATATGATTTTCAAATCAGAAGGACTGGTGATTTGGCATGGAATGACCCTGGACTCTGGAACACCACTCTGAATCTACTTTTACAACAGTCAGTGTCAAATGGCAGTGCTGTTTTGATTTATCTCAGGGTAGAAGGAGAGGGGTGAGACTCGGGGTGGGGACAGGCCAGGGGTGGGGGGGGGATAGGGGAGGGTGCAGTGATACTGCGTTACATAATCCTACCTCCTTAATCCCATATGCAACCCTTTCTCTCTCAAGCTGGGGCAGCAGAAGCCGCATGACTGGGTAGAAGTTGTCTTTCTGTAATAAGTAAAAAAAAATACAGTAATATTCAACAATAACATCAAAATTGTCACAAAAATTGTCTTTGAAAACAATTATAACTGAAGAATCTAGCAGGGGCACAGGGAACAACTATGGACGTGGTAATTGGTATGCAAATCGATAAAGGAAAGATTTGTCAAAGTCTATAGCAAATTTAATTGAGAAGTGATATTTTGTTATAGACCTTGAAAGGGAATGCACAACATTGGCTTTTGCTGCAATTTTCAGAAATAAGTGCATTTGGAGGATTTATATGTTTTAGCAATTATTGTTAAACTGACTTGTTTTACGTTTTTGGCTTGTAGATGCTGGAAAAAACCAAGAAAACCAATAATATTCTTGTAGTCTGGTTCCCTGACCCCACTTAGATGAAATGGAGCAATTTGTAGACTTTGGGGAATTGTACGGTCAGAGTATCAATTTGGCTGGCTTGTACCCGGACCCGTTCACAGGTGAGTAATCAATTGCAAAGAAAATGTGGAATAACTAAATATAAGAAATATTGAGTAGTTTTTGAAAATAGCCAGTTTTCTCCAGCGCTGGTCGGCTGACCAGCGTTGGAAAAATAAAACTTTTCTTGAAAATGTCACCACACCAGGAGCCACAATTTTACAGGATGCTTTAGACTGTCATTCCCTAACAATCCAGTAAGGTATTTCGTGATAATTGGATAATTTTGTTTTTTGATGTTTGCAAATGTTGTATCTTTAAATAACAGAAGTAACAGCTAGTTACATACAAAACTAATCTGAATTAAAAAAAAAAAAAGGCATTGCCTACTTGGCCGGCGCTGGCTTTCTTTTAGTAAACGATATTAAGCTGGTATGGCACTGAACAAGCGCAGTGACTGTTTTGGGGACTTGGACATTTTTACTCTGACAAATCTTAGTCTACGGGTTCTGCACCATCATTATCATTGTGACATCGTATTTACGAGATGGGAATCAGACCATTTACAATTTCGGACATTATTTCCCTTAAAAAATCCTCCATATCCAAAAATCAGAAAAAGAAAATGTAATACTCTGTAATTAAATGTAGGAGTCAATTAAAAATAATAAAAAGAAGAATATTCTTATTTTGTGGTAAGAAAAACAAACATTCGAAAAATGTCGAATGGGGATCTGTTGCTTCCGAGTCAGGCACGCTATCCACTGGGCCAAACATGCTCCTTAAACAATGGTGGTAATTTAATAGCTTATTATGTAGGCCTACTTGTAAACACGTCAAAGAGGGCCCTGTACGATCTGCTGGCTTAATATCATTTACTAAATGAAAGCCGGGCTGGCCAAATATCTGCTATAAAGTCTGCTTCCAAATTGGACATATGCGCTGCAGGTGGAATTTTTACAAACACGACAAATCTGTTGTGTTGGACCAACCGTATCCGCATCGTTCTTGTGGAGCATCTTGTGAAACTCCCGCCATTTGTCCAGAAACTCCCGGAACATCTGTTTCTTGCCCTCGGCTCTGTGCTTCTTCTGGACCTTCTCCAAGAAGCCAGCCAGCTCGGCAAACGGAATGCGACTGGCCACAGTCACTGCACCTGTGGTAGTCACAGCAGCCGCAGTAGACGTTGAAGGTGCATCGTCCCCATCAGACATTGTTGCAGGGGTCTGGTGAATTGAAAGAGCGATATGTGTAGGAACTGACGACACCTGTAAGGCTGTACGAGCATGAGGAAATTAAAAGTGGAAACATTTATGAAAAGGAAACCTTGTGCAACAATAGATCAATGGAACTGCAGAGTGTGTGCACTACAAAAAAAATACATTTAAACGTAGTGACTATCGTTACGGTGCAGCCATAGGAAAAAATACCATTTTATTTTTTTAAAAGCCTGCACCATTTTTAAGAAAAAAATCAACTTCATGAATTAAGAGGGTTCATCATTATGATTATCATGATGTTATCTACAACAAGGAGTAATCTACAACATAACAAGTTGAAGAACAGTAGGCCTAGGGCCTAGCACGTAAATCAAGTTTTAAGGCAACCCATAAGCCAGTTCGGTATTATAACTGCGCATGTGCACATCAAGATTTGACGATTGTTCTTTTGGGATAAACATTTTGAAGTGGCTATCGTTACGGCAGCCGTTGTTTAGCGCCCTCTACGATACTTTTTTGATACGCACACAGGTATATAATTATTTGTTTCCCCACGTTTTAGTGAGCAGTGCGTCAGCTCAGTCGATAGAGGGTAGGATTTTGCACCGCGAGGTTGCGGGTTCGCATCTCAGTTTTGCACTCGAATTTTTTTCCTTTTCTAACCCGAGGCTTTGATGGATTTTTTTTAAAAGGGAAATAAAGTCCGAATTTTATAACGTTCAAATTCACTTTTTTATAATTTTATATTTTCTTCTCATGTTTTTATAAAAGTTGCAGTCTACCGTAACGATAGAAAATGGGAAATGCGTTACGGCTGCCGTAACAATAGCCACTACGTAAACATTTCACCATATGATATGTGTGCAAAAGTAGCAAAATTAAAGCGATCGTCGTATTCTGAAATAATTTTGCAAAAAGGAACCCCTTAGTTTTATTAAATTGGACAGCGAAAGTGATAAGGTGTCTGGTCATGCATGGACAAATGATGGAGGAATAAGCTGGTGTGTCCAAACTTTTGTGCAAATGAAACTTGAAAATTTCCATATCTTTTCGATTGCACAGAAAATTACACAATGCAGATTCGGTTACCACGTCCCCCATACATATCCTTCTGTACTGCGCATTTATCTGCCGCGTTTATCCCCCCCCCCCCCCCACCTGCATCTGAAATCACAAGGGACGGAGGAAGCCTTCTGATTTCAGAAGTACCCACCCCCCCCCCCCCCCCCCCCCCGACTATTTCGGAATGATACCGAACTGGCTTAGGCCTATTAGTATTAATCACTCCCACTAGTCCCAGTGATGACCAGATTATTATATGGAAACCTTTCCGGCAAAACACTTAAGTAGTCTTTCCAAGCAAATTACCCAAAAATTCTTCACGAAATATGCCACATTCTCAAAAAGGGAAGCAGTTGAGAAGCCACAACACAGACAAGATTGACATGCAGCAGACGAGTTTGGACAAGCCAAAAATCCAGCCTACATAAAAAGCGCCCTCATTTGTTAATAGCGGAAGATCATGGACATTTTTGAACAATAGGTGGCGCTATTCAGAACGATAAGGAAGGCTAAATTTAAAAAAAAATCCACGTTTTAATAACAGTCTAAAATAACCAAACTGTGTAAATTAATTTTCAAATTTTCCGGTTAACGTTACATAGCTCGCTACCCATGATGTTGATTTCATGTCGATGAATAGCCTAGTGGTTAAGCTGTCCGACAGCGGACCAAGGGCGGATACAGAACACAATTTTTGGGGGGGCCAAAAAAAATTTTGGTTCCCCCCAAAAAGTGGGTCAAAAAAATTACGGCGTGGGGTTCGGGGCCCGCTTAAGGGCCCCGAAAATTTTTTGGATTCTAGATGCTCTGTGGTGTGATCTGAGGCGATTTCTGACCACTTTAACCAATGTTTTTTTTTAGGAAAAGATGGTGGTGTACTCATTGCCCAGCCTTTATTGCTATGTCAAAAAGTGGGTCAAAAAAATTACGGCGTGGGGTTCGGGGCCCGCTTAAGGGCCCCGAAAATTTTTTGGATTCTAGATGCTCTGTGGTGTGATCTGAGGCAATTTCTGACCACTTTAACCAATGTTTTTTTTTTGAGGAAAAGATGGTGGTGTACTCATTGCCTGCCGTTATTGCGATGTCACATAAAAAAAAAAAATTGATTTCGTTTTTTTTTTTGGGGGGGGGGGGGGCCATGGCCCCCTTTGGCCCCCCCCCCTGGATCCGCCCTTGCAGCGGACCTAAGGTTTGAATCCACTTGGTGTCATTTTTTGGTTTTCAGCGCCGCACGCGGCGGTAACAGCGGTTAGTTCGGTTGGTCGGTTAGCTGACTCACAAGTTGGGACTGTCCGCTAAGTCCAGGTTGGCATCTTTGTAAAGGTACCGGGTTCTTTTCCTGTTTTAGCAGCAAGGCTTATAATGATGTATGGGTCCCTTGCGTGAAGTTTGATAACTATGTCAAAATATGACCCCCCCCCCAAAAAAAAAAAAAAAAATGCGATGTATAGTGCTAGTGGGGCTCACTCTTAATTCTATTGGCATTCTTAATCGTATACATAGTTGGCTTATCACAATACGTCCATCCCATTTTTTTTAACTCCAGGTTTTTTTTGGTTGAACCGACTGTTTTATCCAATTGTTTTGAACATACGATAAGCGTTACAGAGTTTTGAACTAATTGAGGCCAATTCTTACATGGAATAATATTTAACTGCATTGCGTGGACTGTTAACATGTTGAATTTGTTTCCCACTTAAGTTCGTGCTTTGAAGAGATATACATGTATTTCCCTAGTTCCATCAGTTTTCTTTTTGAGTGCTCTTTACATTCTTCTTCTTGCGTGTGAAACCACATAATGTAGTTAAATCTCTGGGTGTCAGTGCTGAGAAGCCACTCTCGAGTTGCTGCAACTGCATCAACATCGATCAGGCCATGGTACTCGTTTGGAGGGTGATAGAGGGGGCACTCGGAGATGATGTGGTCAGCACTGAGTCTGCTGCTCCGCTCCACATTCACAAGCTGGGCTCTGGGATAGGCCCCACCTCCACATGTCAGCACTGAAATGCCCGGTTAAATAATTAAACAAAATGTGGTTACTTCTTCTCTTTTATACCAAGAGTGGTGGAGCTTTGCATGTTTTTTTTTTATGATATTATCCTCTAGTACAACTGACAAGTTCTTAGCGAGATTTCTTGAGAACGCCACAAATAAATTAATTCACTGCGTCAAAACAACGTTTAAATGTCCCCGATGCTGACTGAAGTTGTGATGTCGTATTATCGTTAAAAGCACCAAGAAAGGAAACGAAAGGAAACTACAAATTTAATTATTAACAATTATAATAAAACAAATTATTATACAAAGATACATATATTAAAAAAGGTTTAAAAAAGCAGTCATTTTAAAAAAGCATTCTGGATCTTAAGTAAATGTCTATATTAACATTCTTTCCCGCGGTTTAATAGCTCCAAAATAGCAACGCATAATTATTGTATTAGCTCCACCTCGGGAGTATTATGGAAACAATTTTTTTTATATCACATTTCACAAGATATTTTAGCGATTCGAGGACTGAAAGCACATAATGATGCAATAATAGCACCCCCAATTACAAAATAACAAAATAGCAACATCTATCTGCCAAACTTTTTCTCTATAGTGTATTACTGTCCAATATTACAAGCATAGGCACTATTTACAAAATCTGTCTGCTATTAATGTAAGTGACTCTTTCATGTGGCGATCCTTAACATCCCAAAAAGTTTGCGACATCTGGAACATTTCCATTATAGATGTCCGACTTCTATGTTCACCATGTTTCACACAGGATTGCTCTGACAGCAGCATTTGCTCCTTTTCACAGCCTTCAGAAAATTCGAGGGTTCTGGGATATTGTCCCACTGGCGACGCACGATGCAGCGGAAGACGGTCTTGAAGTCACGGTGCTTTGTCGCATAGATCAAGGGGTTGATGCAGCCGTTGAACACCAGAACTGCAAAGGCATACTTTGCGACAAGTTTGGAAAGTTCATTACTGTCCAGGAAAAAGCAAACGGCTCTTGGACCCACGCACAACACAAAGGCACAGACGATGTAGAACATGTTCTTGGTTATCTGGGTCTGATGGTGACTCAGTTGGTCGCCGGTCGTCATTACGGAACTCGAACTGGCTTGGGGTTGGGTGCTGTCTCTCAGGATGTCATCAAGTTGTGTCTCCGTAGTAGAGTTGTGAATGGGCTCGTTGGATACCTCAAGTGTGGGGCTAGAACTTGCCATACTCCTCACCTGGCGGTTGATACGTCTCCAGATGAGAATGTAACATACGATGATGAGGATCAGAGGGATCGGAAACATTACAACTGCTATCACGACGTTTGTGGTATCCAAAGTCATGGGCACCACTAAATCTGAAGTAAGGACGAATACCAAAGGTATCACCCAAGTGAACACCAGCCACAGAGCGGTCTTCTTCGGCGTGTACACATTTCGGTAGGTGGTTAGTGGTCGTGTGATTAACAGCCAGCGGTTAAGGGCGATGCACATCAACGTGCAGATGCTGCAGCCGAGAGTCGTGAGTAGAATATAGTCGGCCCCTTTTGCCAGCTTGCCACAGATCTTCAAAAGTAATTCGCTGACGTAACTGGCATTAACCGGTATCACGAAACAGGTCAGCACGTTCGCTACGCTCAGATTCACCACGAAGGCGTTAGTGGTCGTACGGAGCTTTTTGGAGAGAAGCACGGCCAGGATCACTAGTGAGTTACCGATGGTCCCTACTATGAAAGCGATTGTATACAGTACATCGAAGAGGACTAAATGAACTTCGCCTTCGCCTTCGACTTCGCCTTCGACTTCGCCTCTTATATCCACTAAGATCGTGAATCTGGTCATTCTGGTTTTGAAATCTTCGATACTTTGAGATGGTCTGTAAACATGAGAATGAGGATGAAATTATGTTAAATATTATAGCCCTCTGTTTAAGCCACGTATAGGACATGATCAGATGGAATTCTACCCGGAAATCTGACGGAATACTTGCTCTGACGGAAACGTTTTAAAGGCCAATGGAATTTCCCGTCAGGGACAATAAGGTGAAATTGAATTGAATTGAATTGAAGATAGGGAAGGTATCAAATACCAAAGTATTCCGTTTGAAACGAAAAGGTTTCATTTTGAATTAAAACTAACATAAGTTTGTTTCAACGTGACCACAGGCATTTTTTCTACGTGCTTTAGCATAGGAATCCAGTTACGAGACCTGAAATGTTTTTCATAGGTTTTCTCTGTTCGATATATGTAGGCCTATAAATAGTGTGATGAAATCTCGACAGGTTAGTCGTTATGCACCCTTCTGAAGATTTTGAGCAATTTTGTTGCTTCAAACGAAAAAAGCCCCCCCCCCAAAAAAAAAAAATAAAAAATAAAAATAAATAAATAAAACCCCCAGAAACAAAACAATAATTATAAATAGTAATCTCGTGTTCTATTAATCATTTGTTGTTACCCCTCTCTCGGGAATTGACTGGCCTCCGTGAAAAAAGTCTATAGGCCTATTGATCAAGGTTCGAGCTTACAATTTCAAGCAAGTGTTGGACCGAAGTATAGTTAGTCCCTATAGAGACCTACCTTGAAGCCGTTTTATGCGGTGAAAGCTTTGTATGAAGGAAACGGAATTTCAGTACTTCTTTTAACACCACCAACACCTCACTGACGGCTTGCTGTTCCAGTGAATTATGTATTGACCGAGGGTGCATGAAATACGCAGTTTTATGTACATGTCATGCATGCGCATGTATTTGCAAGTATAATTATACCCACTTCGCGCATGCACACGGAATGTTCATGCGCACGCATCAACTGTCATCGGTGTTCAGAGAGCACAAATTGAATGCAATTGTAAAAGGAGGAAACGGCAGAAAAAAAGGCACTTGCTCAAAATAGTGGAAAAAAACATGACTCATATCTAAAGCGACCAAACTATTTATTTGCTCCGAATACTAGGTCGTTCAAACATTGTTCACCAACAAGTATAAGTCATCCCCCCTCAAACTTCCTCGTATTTTGTTAACATTGCGTGGTTTGTTCTGGACAAAGCTATTTCAAAGTTTTCATAAACCTATGTCATTGTGTTTTTGCCTCTCAAACTTCCTCAGTACTTCACATAGGCTACGCTATTTAGTAACACGTGTTTTTCGAGAAAACTTTATGCAGGAACCACCATGACTTCACAGTTCTAAACCTGCACTTTAATGTTGGCTTCATCAATTTGGGAAGAAGGAACTGGGTTTCATATTTTATTTTCTAAAGACGTATAGGCCTGTGTCGGACGAAGGTCTCTCAAAATAAGTTCAGAAACCGTGTTGTAATTTTCCCTCTTGTAAACTTTCTCATTATTTTCACAAACATTATTGCTAACACTGTGTTTTTCCCCGAGAATTTTAAGGGACACTGAACCATGACTTCACAAGTTTCCCAGAAAGGAGGATTTGCACTTTATTTAGATTTGTGTCAGTGATGAAAGGGCACTAGTTTATCTGTTTATTTTGTAAACACGTGGCTGTTCCGGACCATGTTCGATACTGAGTTCAACATTTTCACAAAGATGTATAGTCGTCATGTATTTTGTGGACTATAGCTCTCAAACTACCACAATACTTTATACAAACCGTACTGAGTTCAGGTGTTTTTTTTAGAGGAAACCTTTATTCAGGAACTACCATCGACTGAATCTCTTTGGCGAAAAGCACCCCCCCCCAAAAAAAAGTTCCTTGTTTTACCCCCCCCCTCCCCCATCACGGGAGAGGTTGAAGTGGAACAATTATCTTTGATAATTTGATGTCATGATGTCATTATGTGTGTCATGGATTATGAACTCATACTTTTGGATTACAGTTTCAGGCAATGGCCTAGTCTAGAGTCTACGTTGTTATTGTTTGTACGCGATAACCCGCCGCGATAACCGGCCGCCGCGCGAGGGCGCTATCACAACCAACCAATATCACGTTCACCCACGTGCTTACTTTATTTCCAACCTCGTTTCCAATAGTAAGCCCTGGAAAGCAAACTTTCTTCCTGTATCCTGATTCGATACCGTTATCGATTTATATCGTGTACTTGGTGTTGTTACTCACAACGTGCAGTACGTATTTTCGCGATCATTCGTCCACGCCTTCTCGAAAATACTCATTTCCTTCCCAATTTGTTCATATTAATATGGAAAGTAATACTGCATGTTGTTTCGATAAGATCGTAACAGTTTAATTTTTTTTTAAAAATCGTGTTTTCGTAACTCACGCCATGCTGGCGCTGCGACGAATTGACTCTGTTTTTACCCCAGACACCGCATACAAAAACAAACGCTAATGTAACGCACGTGCAGGCACCAGACTATTCCTTATTTGCATACGCGTTCAAATATCTTGCATATGTAAATGATCCAATACCAGGGTGATAGAGCAGGTAGTGATGGGTGCGCACTGCTCCACACCCTGGGGACGAGGTTGCATCTAGATCACTTCGCTCGTGCCCCCCCCCCCCCTTCCGCCCTTCAAACAGGGCGCTGGCCGATGAGCTTCACATAATCTTGTGAAGGAAGATGGCATGGCATTCTGGGTAATTTATCATGACCTAAAGCATCTAGCCGCAGCTGCTGTAGAGCTGCGCGGTTAGCCAATGCGCGCAAATACTATCCGAAAAGTTTGCCATAGAAATGCATACACACCATACCGGATGTGATTTCTTTTTATTGTAGACCATGTGGACAAATTTTGTGCGGCGAATAATATGCATTGCGACCCTTCGTGAACTTTCGAAACGGAGCCTGAGCAACTGACGGGAGTTGAAAATTTACAACACAGATTTCCTACATTATTATGCTTTTCAACCAAAAAAGGCGCCGCATTAATGAAAGGGAATAAAAGAGTGACTCAGTCTTAACGGCCATTTCAAACCTTGCAGGGTCGTGGTCGTGATGACTTGCAGGTAGGCCTAACAGGTCACACAAAATCTATCCAATCTATCGTCAGCCCTTCCCAGCGTCCTGTTTGAAGGGCGGGGGTGTGAGCGAACTAGATCACTTGCTAAAATCTCCCCCTGAAAAATGGGGGAAATTAGTGCGCATGCGCGACTTCTGCCGGGCAATTACGGTCCATTTTCAGTCCCACACATACTACACACAACAAAAGAGCTGACAAAAATATATTCACACTTTTTTATGTGACGGCCGCCACTTATTATCTGGCGGCCGCCACATAAAAAAGTGTGAATATCTTTTGTGTGTACGTGTGAAACTATTTTTTTGTACAGCGGCCGCCACTTATTATGACGACTTATGTGGCGGCCGCCACTTATTATCTGGCGGCCGCCACGTAATAAGTGGCGGCCGCTGTACAAAAAAAATATTTTCACACGCACCAAAAAAATATATTCACACTCATTGAGTGGCACTATCCGTCTCTCCGTACTGATGAAATCCTACATGTACGTTATCATTATCAATACAAATTTCAACAGTTTTCAACAATGTGGAGCCACACCAACCACCCTCTGGATCTGCGCCTGTCCGGCTCATGATAGCGAATACTAGTTTGGGGGTATGCCTTTCGCATGTGACGTCACCTTCTAACATTCGCTACTGTTATTCCATTTTTTAAAGCCCCCTCTAGCCCCCCCCCCCCCCCAGACTGCCGCGCCCACAAGGAAGAGGTGTGGTGGGCCGGGTACCGAGAACCGGAAGCTTAGTTCCATAATTGGAAGTCGGTAGGGGCTCACTGAGTTGAGTTAGTCACAAGTCCGACTTGGCCATCGCCATATAAACTGCTTATTTTTTTTTCTATCCGAGGACAATTGCACGAATGATTAATTGTGTAATATTGAGAGCTTGTACTGTAATCATTCGAAAACAATTGTTTTTAAATTGCTCGAAAATACAAAAATAATGTATATAAAAATATATATAAGTGCGAAATGGTATGTTAAGTTACTGCTTCACTTTTGTGGGATGTTATCAATGCAAATAAGCAAAGAATTGGCCCCGACGACACCGAATGCCTAAGAAAAAATAACATTTAGCACCCCAGCAGGTTCCGTATGTCACCACTAGCACTAGACAATTCGTCATTATAGAAACTTTAATAATGTCCCTGTCTGACCTGAAGAACAAATAATGGTTCGTGGGTGATAGCCATTCGTCGTGATAACGCCCTCTCGCGGCGGCAGGTTATCACATAAAAGAATTCGCTCGTACCCGTACCCCCCCCCCCCCCCCCCCCCCCCCCCCCCCCCCCCGCCCTGCAAACAGGACGCTGGGAAGGGCTGATGAATTTACGCTCTGATTGGATTGTCATTATGAAATACCGGCCCGTTAACCATCTTTTAATTATCGCTATATTCTCCGGATTTGCGGGGTTATACGGAAGGACGAGTCGTTGATGCAATGGAGCTAAAAACCCTTCATAAAGTAATCGCACGGGGTACTGGCAACGTTAACATTGTAAAAGAAATCAAATCCCGCATATTTGTCTAATCACATTTTTACCAATTGCGAACTTTTCCCCTGGTCCATTCGGCGACGCAAAGGCAACTGCGCGACACGTGCTGCCAAGTCACGGGCACTGAAGCAGGGTTCAACCACCTGGTTATCCGAGGTTTTTTTTTGTCTGTCTCGATATCGCGATAGGCATGGTTTGTTTTACCTTCGAACAAACAGATCCAATATCTCTGTAATGTCCCCCACCGACATTAATCACGCAACTGATACCCAATGTGCGCGACGAATGTTTGGTCTGCAAACTGAACACATGCCATCTACAATCGGACGACATGCATGATTAATGTACGTACATTGTGACAGGTACGCTGCCGGAGGATATGTAGAATATTTAGAAGGAACATATAGAAGAAAGGAAGTCAAATTCTCACGACTCGTTCCAGCTGAATGAAATAAATGTTTGACAATACCAAAAACCACTAAAAAAATGATCGTCTTTCTTGCATTTCATCCCATATTTAAACAAGTATTTCCATAAATGTTCCCTCTATACGTTTCAATAACTGTAGGATAATGAAGATTTAAAACAGATTTGAAAACAATAAATATATATATATCGCTAAACATTACATTGTAATGATACATTACATTGTAATAATGACCAGAAAAGTCGTGTTTCCTTCCAGAACAGAACAATCATGAATGAATAGGCTTTTGCAGTTTAGATATAGGCCTACGCCAAGTGGACCAGAACCTCAGTGCGATTTCAGCAATATCCAGCGAGTAAACCAATATTTGAAGATGGACAGTGAGTAAAAATGCCTGGGTTGCTAGCACGCCTCTGTGGTATGCCGTACCTGGAATCAACAAACTGAGGGGCAGTCCCGAGGCTCAAGGATGCGAAAAATGTAGCAGCTCACATCTTTTCCTGGCGTGGCCGTGAAATTTGATATAAAATCTAAAATGTTGACAGTGTGTGGAGGCTGCGAAGATGTCGGTACATTCTTTAACGTGAATCTCGGAGTGGTAGTACACAGTGAGAAATGGCACACATCCATATTTCGAACTAATATCCAAAATGGAAAAAAAAAGAAATAGCGCCTCCATTTGCATTACTTTTCTGCGACTTTTCAGAATTCGGTTCTATTTAAAAAAAAAATGATATCGCAGGGGCGATTCAGCTTTCAGGAAACGGGGGGGGGGGGGGGACGTTGATATGAAGGGTTGGGGATTGAGTGAAGGCGAGCCGAAAGCTATTGGAGGGTCCGGGGGCATGCCCCCCCCCCCCCTAAAATTTTGGAAATATGCCTCTCCCATATTCTAAGGCAATTTCAGAATAAAGTTAGAAATTGTATGATTCTATTTTATATTTTTGGCCCCATTTTACTAGTATCCTGCTGAAGGGGCGGGGGTTGTAACCCTCCCCCTGTCTGATCCGCTACTGATTCAAGGGAAAAAATACTAGTTAGATAAGCTTCTATTCAGGTCAGTATTTCTCTTTCACAGCCGTGTGCCTGCATCATATCCCCAAGCCACTCCTGAGCTGTCTCATCATCATCACCGAGTACGAGACACAAAAGTGGACATGCCACGAGGGTTTTAGCGTCACAAGTATCCATTAGAATATTTCCGTCTCTTGGGGTCCGTGCCGACCGAAGGGACGTGCAAGTCCAAGGGAGAGAGACTTGTGATCGCTTGCCGGCTTAACCGTGCGTGACTGACATGAGGCCGGCTGGAGATTTCAGTCAGTGGATCGGAGCACATACTGAGTGATTTCCCCCTTGATATCACTGCGACGTGTAAACGATACAAAGCAACTGACATGAAACACCATAAGCAGTACAGTCGAGTTGGGTAACATGTCAAGATTGGTCGTATTCCCCATAACCTTCGTTGAATCGTCGGTGAATTGAAGGGTATTAACCACAATATTAAATTTACATCTCCCAACGCACATTCCAAAATAACTTCAATGATAACTTATACGGGTGAGTAAAAAAACGAAACCCAAATGTCGGGACTATTGTTTGATTGAAGTTCTGCATGTAGCACTTTCAAAATCTAAGATATAAAAGCCCAATTCATAAGCTTTCTTTTAGTACAAGAATCATTCGAATCACTCATTTACTTTTCAAGTTACGGAATTTTAAACACAACCAACGTTTTAAGGTTCTGTCCACGGATCACAAAAAAAGGTGCACGTTCTTTCAGCAAAACGAAAACAATTCACACACATCCCTTTGTGTGATTTCCTTTCGTTTTGCTGAAAGAACACTGAACTTTTTTTGTGATCCTTGGACAGAACCTTTAAACGGTGGTCGTGTTTAAAAATTCCGTAACTTGAAAAGTACATGAGTGATTTGAATGATTCGAAAAGAAAGCTTATGAATTGGGCTTTCATATCCTAGATTTTGACAATGTTACATGCAGAACTTCCCTAAAACAATGGTCCCAACATTTGGGTTTCGGTG
The DNA here is from genome assembly GCF_015706575.1 of Patiria miniata. NCBI lineage: Eukaryota > Metazoa > Echinodermata > Asteroidea > Valvatida > Asterinidae > Patiria > Patiria miniata. The sequence goes on along the minus strand of NW_024037051.1, from coordinate 9,544,313 downwards.
TGTTTTTTTTTTAACTCACCCTGTACATTTTTGTCCAGATAGTTCGGTTGAATTCTTAGCCTCATGTCACTGTTATTTCATGACTGAAGGCACGTAGGCATTATCTGGAAACCGAACCTACCCATTTGATGAGAAAAACATTGCTCCTTGAAAGTGAAAAAAAATTACTGGTATCAAATATCCTGCGATTTTGCCCCGTCTGAAATGATATCGTTTGGAAAGAAACAGTTGTCGTATTTTTGTATTTTTGACATTTCGTCAAACTTTAACATTAGCCATCCACTGGGACTTCACCGTCATGTACCCTCCTGAAGGAGGATCCTGTCCTGAGCGCTGATTCGGGGATTGCAGACGGAACGAGAGGCTGCAGTGTAACAGTAACTTCTGAATCAGAAGCTACGGATCCCCCGAGTGCCAACAAATTATGCATAGGTTGTCCCTGCTGTTCTCAAAATAAGTGGTATCCATGGATATACGATATACACTGTGCCAAACCTTTAATGGGTTTCTTTTCATACAACTTATGCAGATTGTTAGCAAAATGTGTTGCTTCGAGGAAAAATAAATTGCACAAAATTAAAACTGTTCTTACTTCTCCAAGAAACATTTGTTTTCATTTTGGATTTATTTTCCTGAAAGAACATTCTACACATCGTTCATTCCCCGCTTGTCATCGATGATTAATAGGATCGTCTACAGACGAAGACCATGATGACCGTGTTTTGATCCAGAGTACATAATTCCCGGAATCCTGCGCACGATGAGACGTGCTAGAACGGATGTAAACCGGTTCAGCTTGGCTCGTCCCCCCCCCCCCCCCGTCCTGCAAACAGGACGCTGGGATACTCTGATGAGCTTCACAGAATCGTGTGAAGGAAGTGGCCTATGACCTATGTATAAAGCATTTGGCTGCAGCTGTTCAAGACCGCAGTTAGACAATGTGCGCAAATGCTATCCGAAAACTTCCCATAAAAATGCGCACATTCCATACCGGATGTGATTTCTGTTTCATTGCGGACCATGTGGACAAAATTTTGAGCGTCGCATAATGCAATCCGACCGTTCGTGATTCGAAACGGAGCCTGAGCATGTGACGGGAATTACAAATTTACAACACAGATAAGTTTTACAGAATTTCCTACATTATTACGCTTTTCAACGAGAAAAAAACATCTCTAAACTGGAATAAAAGAGTAATGAATCAGTCTTAACGGCCGTTTCAAACCTTGCAGAGTCATGACCTTGTTGACGCGCAGGTCACTGGTCACGCAAAATTCAACCAATCAGAGCGTGAATTCATCAGAGTATCCCAGCGTCATGTTTGCAGGGCGGGGGGTACGAGCAAACGGTTTAGCATGCCAGTAACCAGAGCCTTGCCAATATGAAGAGCGCCCTCAAGTTATGCCGGGTAGCGTGAAATGTGGCCACTGAAATTCAGATCTAATTAGAACAGTGACAGGTCACGTGTGAGGACCAGAGGCCATATAAGTTAAAACATATCAGAATTCATAGGAGTCGAAATTTCATATGACACCGGCCGTTATTGAAAAAAAAAAAAAAATCCAGAATTTACTTAACGATGATTATGGCGATAAAATCCACCGCACAGTACTTTTTCCCCAACCAAACCGCTGTCTATAGGCCTATGCATTATGTGTACTATAATTTGTACATAAGAGAACGAAAATTAGATTGATGATCAACTAAAACTTGCTTTTAAATTAAACAACTGAAAGACCGCAAAGGTGGTTCAATTCCAAAGAATGAATGAATTTTTTTTAATAATGCCGAAAAAAATTGACACTAAAATTCACTAAAAAATGATTATTTTACGAGCAGAGAAATTCAATACAACGAAACCTCCCTTTTTCTTAAGTTTTAAACCCCATGATCCCAATAGTTTGTACTTTTTTCTTTTGATGTCAAGTGGACGCGCGACCTGTCACTGAATAACAATGTGGAAGATATCCTGCACATCTATGAAATGCACGGTATAGCTTTTCGTTGGTGATCGCTTACTTTAATTAGATTATGAATGCTACTGCCGTTTCATGCATCAATAGTGCACACAAATTGACACAGATTCAGAGATGGTGCAAAATATAGCACGCGTATAAGGCCAAAAAAGTCTCCGGTTTCTGGTATGCGCGCGCGTCGCCGTAGCCATGCGCGTCGGCAAAATGAAAAAGTTTTTTTTCAATGAAAGATGATGTCTCAAAACCGCCGAACTCACTGGTTTGACTGGAATCCTGCTGCTGCACAATTTTAACATGTTTGTAGATGAGGTTATGATCGAGAATAAGCTTTATGTGACCTCTCTGGTCTCCCACAATATTTGCACTAAGTTTAGTCGGGCACCATTTGCAGTCATCAGCCGACATTTGAAGCAAAAAAAAAACAGGTAAAAAAAAAAAAAAGCCGCGTCGCCGCACCACTTTTTGGGCAAGCTCCATACCAGAAACCGGAGACTTTTTTTTTGGCCTAAAACTTTATTTTTTTGTTCATGGTAAAGATACAATAACGGCAAATTTGTAATCCATTATCACAATATGCGCGGCATCTTATCACGCTTATTACGCACATGCAACAGCCGTTGTGTGATAATCACGCGCTACTCGGGATTGCATTGAATCGCAGCTCCTTATCCTATCCCATTCACATGACTGGACGTTCAACCTATCGCACGCACTGTGTGTGTATACATTGCCTGTCCTACGCTGAGGATGCATTTATAGTATCTCAGCTACAACGCAACCTCAGATGCACTCAACATAACCGCCGGCTCGTGGAATATTTTCAAGGAAGGAGACAGAATTGCTGAAAGCATACTTGTATGTTACAACCTTGAATCAGCCGGATTACTATTCAGACAGTGGGCGTGCTTCATCCTTGACAGTGGTTTGGTTTTTCTTTTACAATCGCATTGTTCCGTCACCATCAGGCGCTTCCAGCGTGCTAAGTGCGGCACTTGGATTGGAGAGGCCGATTCGTAAAACCTGGGATTATTAACTCACCGCAAGGTGTTCTCCGAAGGACGTACACCGCGCGTTGTTGTTCCGGTGCACTTCACCAGACGAAATTTGGAAACCCACTGTTCTTCTTCTAAAAAGTTCTATTGACTCTAGTTTGTCTAGCATGTCTACGTCATGCCGTGACCTGTGTGACCATAGACCGAATGTGACATTGCTATTGTGTTGCAGGTTGTAAAAACTGCGGTGAACTTTTTAGAACTGTTAAAAGGAGTTCTATCGCAACCCTGGAACACAATGTGAACACAGCTGTACACTAGAAAGCGCATTAACACCGTACACCCGAAGCATGCACTTCCGTTGGACCCACACTTGACTGGGGAAAAAATACATCTCGGAAAAAAATTCATGATTTTTTAACTTCAAGTTCTCCGGTTGAGCAGATTTCACCCTGTCGCAACCAATGAAGACTCCGTCAATCGAAACGCCGCCCCCAGACTCTCTGAACGAGATTCGGTTCGGTGAAGGGGGCGGTTACACCGGGTGTGCAGACATGCGAATGACGACCACCGGTCCGAGGGAGTCCTCCTGTAAGGGAACCCTGGTGGTGGAATCGGCCCAGGCCCACACCCTAGGCCACGGGATGAACCAGGACGTCACGGACGCTCGGATAATGGTTCTTGGGGCTGAGAGCGTTGGCAAATCCGGTGAGTGATCGAATTTTAAATCGAGGTGATGTGAATGTAAAAATGTGGTCACATTTAATCTAAGCAAGCTGTCCTGGATTCGAACCAGCCGGCCGACATTTGCAAACTAGGTTATTGACCTCATTAAGACCTAAGCATGTTGTGGCTTCGAGCCCCATCTAGTCTGAACATGTTTTCCTCAAAAACTTGGTGGAAAGCACTGATCATAGGCTTATAACGTAACGTTCCACATTAAATTTAATAAGTTCATACAATTTAATGTGCCTCTGCTTTTACTGACTTGGTTTATTAAAACTATCTTTACGGTGTTATAGGAATTGTATGTCAAGATGTTTTTGAAATTCTTTGTTATTCAGGGTTTCTTGTTTGCAGGGCATTTAACTCCCAAAGCTGAACTGATTAAACAAACACAATGAACAATGTCAACGACATTTTAATTTCTCATTTCAAGCTAGTATTTTTTTCTAGTGAAATACACCACATTGCATCGATGTCGTGTTTGTTGTGAAAAGCAGTTTGGTATTCAAAGTCAGTTTAAAAAATACGAAATTTATGAGGTCAGCGCTTGTACTTAAAAATATGCCACCCTAATATCCTAGTCCTGTTTTACGCGGTTCTGGGATTCATCGCGATCTATTTATCGTTCCTCTGGCTTTGATCTTTTGAAAAAGGACACTTTCCTCCCGCAGTGTGTGGGATCAACAACCCCAACACGAACAGAAGATTTACAATTTGACACGATGTTCTCGGGACCCATCCTTTTATAGGCTTTACTCATCAAACCTTATTGCTGCAGACGCAAACAACTTAAATTCCTTTGATAGAGAGGGCCTCATTTTCTGGCAAACGGGATACATGTACATCATTAGCCGCAGATATCCTGCAGTGTGGATAGAAAGGCTGCTTCTCTGAAACGGATCACTAACCGTCTTTGCATGGGCAAAGTTGTTGGCAGTTGCGGATTACCTTCCCAGTTCCAAATAAGACCATTGATCCGTTGTAAACAAGACGCCCATGCAGGCAGAAGCCTCGTTTTGTTCACCGTGGATACTACAGGGCCCCGCTCCAATTACCAATTACAGTCGTTGGGCTTCAGCACAGTGCAGAGTCTATAATAGCTGGCATCAAACCGGTGCGAAACTGTGAAAACTGCGTCTCGGACAAGGGGGAGTAGACGACAAATTGTCCGGGGAGAGATAACAAGCTGTGATAATTTGTTGTCATTATGGGACAGGATTAGAAGCTATTGGCGGGGGATGAACAGGATTCCCTCCACAATTAGAAGCGTTTATAGTACCGAAGAGGGCTGGTTTGAGTCATCAATTGTGTGCAAATCGAGCGAAAGGAGTTGCAAGAAGGACTGGAATTTAAGAATCAGAAGTTTCATGCAAACATTTTTGTTGGCCTACATGATGTATACCCTGAAAAATGGCCGAAACACAACCTTCCGGTGTTCTGTAGTTCATTGGCCTATGCGGACAATCACCCTCGTGTAAACTGTAGTCTTTTGTACATTTACATAATGGCAACAACTACCAGCTCTTATCAAATTTGCCCTCCAAATAGTACGTAACCGGTGTAAATAAAGAATCGGAAAAACGAAAAGAATGTGATTTTTCCCCCTCAAGATGTTACCATCTCTTGTACCACTACCAGAAATCTTGCTTGTGAACCTCAGAATCAGATGATCTTGCAGATTTTGTTTTTACACACCCAGACGAAATTCCATTGGATGAGTCTTGGTGCAGGCTATACGAGACTAAATACAGAGCACCAAGTGCAAATTTCGTGACATTAGAGTAGCGTCCGTGGTGGAAAAAAACTTTGATTTCTAACAGATATAGAATACCTGACGATGAATCACTGTCCTACATGGAAGCCAAGTTTATACCGAAGTGTCGGTGCCTTCCTTCAAACACACACGCATGCCAGCTTAAAACAAAATACACAGAAAGTATGCCCAGAGTGCTTCTAGGCCCAAGTTTGACCTTAAAAAAGGTCAGAGTTGTAAACTTGAACATCGCATCCATAGAATTCCAAAGTTAAACTTCTGGGAAGAAAATAAATATAGCGACCAACAATTCGCATTCTTAGTCCCTGTGCCACCGTACCCCCTCAAAACAGGTTGTCTGTCAGTTTGTCTGTTTACCTGAGGTATGCGGTTTATTTTTCTTGATGCCGAAATACGACATTGCTTGTAATATTCAGCGACTTTTGGTCACTGTTTATACACGGTAGGCATTTTCGGAATCTGGAGTAGCTTTCATCAGTTACAAATTATCTTTTCTTGACAATGATTAATATGTGCTGTTTGCCAGTGTGTCCGCTTGCGAGCACTTTGTGCTATGTATTATCAGTGGGGAGTTGTAATTATAGTCTCATGTGGCCGTGTACGTCCTTCCAAGTTTGTTTAAAAAAAAAAAACGTTCCCCGTGCATTATCATTGTGTTAGATCGTTCATCAGTCCGCTCATTTGCAAGCGCATGCGGTGCATTGTCACCGTCACACAGACAGAGCTTGGCGATAGATGTGCAAAGATTAGACCCGACATTTATTTTGTCTTGGCTTGTATCGTAAACACAGGTCCCGGTGATTAAAGTGTGGAAATTACAAACATGAGAAAGATCGACAGATAGTGACGTTCGTGCAGCTCTTCAGCAAAACCATTAGCCGAACCATGCACATTCGTCGTATGCCAGAGAGAGGCTAAAGTGAAAGCTTCCAACTTTCAGATATGATCAATGGTTTTTGGTAATTTGCTGGGAAAAAGTTTGGGGAAAGGGTATTCAAAAAGGTGAAGCCTGGACCACAATGGACACAAGCTTAGCTTGATAAGTTGAAAATGCACGGGCATACCAAAAAGGAAGAAAGACACCGTTTAGGAGCATTTCGCTGGGCTAATGTCGCTTTCTTTAGTTATTAACAATTGACGACTTCGAGGGAATGTCAACCCGATTGATCTAAACACTACCTTTTTGGAGGCCATTGGGTGTCGTAAATCACACCAAGCAGTATTTGTGCTCAATCTGGCCATAGTCTGCCCTCCAGCCCTCAAATATATATCCTGGCATGTCCCCTTTTATTTTAGATACAACTCTCAGTATACTTAGAATTTCAGACTAGAATCTGGTCCATACATTTTGATGTAACGCGCCCGTCATTATCACACATATTGGCGCGCAGTGGGTATAATTTTCAAAGAATCGCCAAAGCGCAGGGGGGAAAATGGCTTATCGGCCCCAGCAATTTCTGTCGATAACAACAAGTGACGTAACAAAATCAAACTTAAAGGCCCAGAAGAATAATGTTTGCTTTAGGACTGAGATACGTGTCGCAGACTAATCGCTTCTACAGGCCGTTCGATTGAATTGTCCTTCTGTTTAACCTCCTTTGCCGCGGCAATAATTTGCTTAACGGTAAGGTCCTCTGAAAGGAGGGCAGACGATAATGTATTATGTTTTTTAATCAGTTCAGGCGAGGTAAATATGTTTGTCTTGCTTATAGGTTAAAGGCATTGAGCCACTGGTCATTATAAGGTGCGTGTGGGGTCGTAAAAGAAAATGATATATTGATTGTAACGCAAGTTGCATAACGTATTGGATGTTAAACGAGAGGTAGTAATGCTCTATATACATAACGTCGTATTGTAATGATCATTGGTATAAACTTTACGACCGTCTTGTCGTCACTCGATCGTCACGTCAGGAGGGATTGTGTCGTGTGATTTCAACCTGAATTCTGATAATGTGTTTCGCTCCTGGAAAACCGTGTATATTTACAAATGATATACGGCTAATGTGTTCCTGATCATTCACGTTTATCTTTTCCCATCATTTACTGACCGTCTTCACACGAAGACTGTCAGCGCTTGTTGTCAGAAACGACGTGTTGATGAACACCACTAGTGTACTTTGAGAGAGCCTTTCAACGCGATTATGTTGTTTACTTGAGTTGCAAGTTTAGTTCAACCTCAAGCGTGCTGTGCATTATATTACTCAGTTAAGACGAGAGAAATAAGGCCTTTGCACCATACGGTTGTTGTTTTTTTCTTTCAATGTCACATGCACTCCACAGACAGCTTTGTATAATAAAACCAACAATGATTGATAGTGAACTTTTTTCGAAATGCTAATTCAAGTCTGGTGCATAGCGGAGCTAAAATGCAGACATACACACGACACACGATTCGCACACGCGTGAGGCCCAGACTGTACTTGGCATGGACCATGGAGGAATCCGCTGCAAAAAATGTCGCGATTTTTTCAGCATAAATTGAGGCCTGGCAGACTCTGACACGGGTCCGTGAACAGACAGAAGAAGGGGCAAATTCAATTGAGTGTATGTGCATGTGTGTGGCGGGGACGAGACATACGTAATTACACTACTGATATTATTTATGATTCGATTTACGGTTGTCAGAAACGCTTGGCCTGTCACATGCGCAGTGCATGGGTATTCATTATTTCGCCGTGCATAAATCATCGTTTGGCCTCCACGATCTTTAATGATTTCGCCCGGGCGGCCACTTCGATTGGAAGCAGCCATTTTCACGCGGCGATATTTTGAAGATAAGGAATATTGTGCACATCACTCATAAAAGTAATATGTTTGCCAAATTATAACTTAAGTACGGCGATGTTCAAATACCAATTGACAGTTATATTGTCATTATTTGTCCATTCCGGGGCTGCAGATTGCGGCACCGGATGATGGACGATGAGTACATGCCAAAGAAATAGACAGTTCCCACTATTAACAATTCGAAATCACAGCTGTTGTGGAAACATACTATACTAATGACGAGCATAGCTTTTAAAGTGTGGGAATAGCTTTTGCTTCACTACAACATTCGCATAGTTCCGGGGTGTTTTTTTGAGGGGTTTACTCTACGTTCGCTCATACGGATTTGATAACATATGATATGATAATGTATTGTCCACAATAAGCATGTGGAAATTTGCTTTCTACCAGCAGTACAAATTCAAAACAGATAGATAATACATGCACATACAGATATTTGTACATTTGCAATATTGTACATTTGCAAATACATGTATATCAAACACGAATTTGAATTCATGACTAACAATAGCTTAATTGACATGTGAAAAACCAATAGAAGTGAATGATTAACATGATAGTTTTTCTGTATTATAGGCTATACTATAACAATACAGAAAATAATTTCTAATTCTAATTGTCAATTCTAATTTCTTCAAGTTCTCCTCTTCCTTCTTCTCGTCATCATCGTTAACATCATCATCATTTACATGGAGTGAAAGAGCATGTCACTCTGAAGGACTTGGGAAACTTTAATGAACCCTGGATAATATGTCAAAAACCAAGGCACTTCCCTGGATTTACAGAGAAGGGAGTATACATAGAACAAAGTAGCATAGGCCTTCGTGTCATTGATACACGTGGGGTATAATAAAATATCTTTTTTACAACCCTTCTGTTTGCAACCTCTCTGACATCAACTCAAGGCCAAGGGAATTTTAGCACACCCCACCCCCCTCACCATCTGCGCAGTGTAAATCATAAAAACCAAACTGCGCAAACACTTCTCGTGGGAGCGTTGTTTGACTTGTCAGTTACCTGAGCAGAAATATTTATATCAGGACGTCGATAGCCATGTGAAATGCGATCTTGTAGGAGTGCGTAGGGATTACCGCTGCAGTGAGAGACTAAACGATGCTGCCATACCGAAGCAAGTCATAGGTTTGTCAAACGACGTTCGCCTGATTTCTCTCTAGTGCCCAGTTGTATGCCTTTTAAGTTGTGGTTTCTTATACAGCGGATTCTGAAAGAAATGCATGGATCATCTGATAGTTCTCAGATAGTGTACATGTATATATCACTCATTGAAAATGAGGAGAAAAGAAAACAGGGAGATATCAGACTGTTCACCACACCTGTAAACTGTACACTGAAGACATATCGCGACAATTTTATCTGGCGAAAAAGATATACCTCGGCGACAAGCAAGGTTTGATGCCAGATGGTTTTTTTTTAATTTTGTTTGAATCAAATTGTTTGGACTATCGTGAATATTTAATGAAGACAGAAGCTGGCTTCAGTCCTATCACTTGAAAAGCACTTGAATGATAAGTGAATATTCACTGGCGGAGGGCAATCAGCGTGGCTGTTGAGACTTGGAACCTTTTAATTGCCGAGACATTTGCGAAAACTGCCAGCAGCCTCTCCACTCCAGTAACAAACTCTAGGATTCCACTGAGAAGAACCATGCACGCAAAAAAAAATCATGATAGCTCCATGATACCACCAATAGGTATAGCCAGTGTTGAGGACGAATTAACGACACTATTAGTGGGGGCAGATAATTGTGCCTTGAAAGAAGAACCTTCGGAGACTTATACTGCATGAAAACGCCTGGAGGGGCTTTCTGAACATACACTTCGTCATGCATGCGGCAGGCTTTCTAAATTTGAAAATGGGCTTTGTTGGTCAGGTCATCTAGGCCGACGGCATCAAGTCTGGTTTTGAAGTACTTCAAGTCGTTCGTCTCTTTCATGTCAGCTGGTAGACGATTCCATTCCGGTATGTTGTATGGGTAGAGTGAGAACCTGTAGCAATCTTTGTTAACTGTTATTCTTTTAAAGTTGTTTGGATGATTATTTCTGGATTTTCTGTTTTGGGTTGTTTCCTCCTTTGTGAACTTGAGGTGGTCAATGTTAGATGGAGCTAGATGGTTCAGTTCTTTTGATGATACAAATCTTTGACGACACGGTTCTTTGATGATACAAGCACGGTATTTGGCACACAGACTGACACAGTCAGATGGTGTCTTGATAAAGATACTATTTGGCTATAGGCCCATCGCAGATTTGTCCTTTGAAAAAATATACGTAGAATAACAAGCAATTTTCAAAATTTTCAAAACGGCTCTGCCTTTGCTTGTTATTCTACCTATACTTTTTCAAAGGACAAATCTGCGATGGACCTATAGCCAAATATCTTTCTCGTGACATACTCTGACTGTGTGCTAAATGCCATGCTTGTATCGTCAAAGGCACAATCCCATCACCTATCTGCCGTATTATGACATAAGCATGTTGCACTTGCTTTATTTTTATTTCCTGGAAGAATGCTTGCCATTAGATTAGGTCCAGACGTGATCTAGATCAGTACATATGCAGATGTTTTGTTGCGCTGTATGTATTGTAAATGTAAATATATGTACATGTACACTTTCGGAGTTGTGTCAAAACCTGTCTAAATACCTCTCAATTTGCCCAGCGAGGCGCCAACGGATGCATCTACACGGTTCAGACTACGCTTGGTTAGGCAGACCGTGCGCGCCGTTGTGAGATGAGTAAAGGAGACATCTTGTGGGGGAGTAACCCACAGCGGTGGCAGTGGACATGAAGGGTCCAGCCCACTCATTCCCAGGGGGCGTTGACATCAGATATGTGTTTCATCAGCTGCACCGTTTCTATCGTCTGAGGCGAAAATGTGTTTAGTTAAAAAAAATCGGGCTGGTTAATATAGGTGTTCGAAGATTCAGGTAGCCCCAAGAATTAACCGCCGCCTATCGTAAATATGCAGAAAAGAGAACAAGATTGATATCTTTGACCTCCCACATGGCTGTAAGACTCCAAGCGAAGTTCCTGAATTCATTTCTTCTCTTGAAAAACATATTTCATTACTTCTCGTTGCTTTTATTATAGTTGGCCTTCAGAGCAATTTTGGAAACGTGCTCCTATAGCACCTATCATTTTTGTTTAGTTAGTCATTCATGAATAAAAAATGTGATCCTCTCATGCTTCTCTTCAGTCTATAGTCATAGGTTATGCGTGCAGTCTACTCCAGACATGTCTCGAAGGCAAATTCTGAATTCCAGCAAACATAATTTCCCTGTTCACTCAATAGAAATTCTCCCAGGACAAAAAAACTCCACACAATTCAATGGAAAACGCAACCAAATTAAATTATCAGCAATTAACCACGCATGGGCACTTAATATGACACGACAAGTATTTTTCTTGCTTCTATTTTGGTCGTCAATGTAATTGCAAAGGAATTTGACGGTACGTGCAATTTTGCATTAATACACACTGGACGCATTTTTACAGCTGTTTTATATACGCATGCGCAAGTGAGTCGCTGGCGCGCGAGGGAATCTTTGATGGTATCAAGCATCCAGCTTTATCTGATGTGCATTATGGACATTTCTGGATATTACGCAGTAGTAAATCCGAAAAAAATCTGTTTACTTATTAGCAAGCTCGCAACTTAATGGGCTAAGCAAAAGGGAAATGAGTCTCAGGTATGACCGGCCTGATTTTTTTTCTGTATCCTAAGCGAATTTCTGTGTTCATGGAATTGACCTCCAGGTCAGTTGAAGCTAGTCTCAAAGGAATTGGGATTTTATCGCCTAATCTTCATGCCTACTGGGTTGCTCACCCGATTACACACTGACTGGCGAAGGCTTTAATTTAGGGAGACAGGTTCTGTAATAAGTCCAGACCGTGGTCCAGATACGCGAACTCTGCAGTCTGCGAATCAAGGATGCGTTGGCACTTAGATTGATGACTAAATTTTGGGATGAGAGAGTGGGATGACGATGCCGCTATACCCGCATCTCACAAGATTGCAGTAACCCACACCACCCGCAGGCTGGCACTGATACATAATAGAAGATCCTTCCAATAGCTCTTATGTTCCAACCAACTTGCACGGGGAAAGAAAACTAGCCTCTGGCCACTAAGGTGTTTGTTACTATTCACGTGCATATTTTTTTGGGCGAGATCCACTGCTTATTGCGCTGCCGATCTTACATTGCCCCCGAGCTCGTCATTAAGTACCTTTATGCTGGACGGCGAGAGTTAAGGCAAAACATAACGCCCCCGCTGAGGTCGCGTGTTAATATGCTACCTGAATGAGCTATAGGTACGCGTGTACTGTTTGGTATGCCGCATTGAGTTGTTTCCGTATGCCGCACCAAGTGCTTGTGTTTCGGCAGAGTATTTCAATGGTCTACGACATTTTCAATGGGTTATGGGGGTCTGTTTGGTGCAGTTTGGTCGGTGTGCTCTAGGCATATTACTACCGTACAATTAGACATTCTTCAGCGATACTATAATGCAATACGTGTACTCTTTATGCTATTTATAGTACAGTCATGTGGTCATCCTCCGTGCTATCTGGCGCTAAATTGAACTTGTATCAGTTATCGGCTACACAAACTGAATTTCATGACCTATCGATTTTTCCCCGTTAATTTTGTCCATACGTCTCAGGCCTAATATTTAAGGGACCACATCAATGCAACGATGCGTTCTTGGAATGTCTATTACGAATGTATGTTAAGCCATCCTTCCTCCATGGTTAAGCAGGCCAGTCAATTCTTCAACCAGCGGAAACGCTGGATTAGATGTAAAACGGTAAGCTATAGCGGAAACGCTGGATTAGATGTAAAACCGTAAGCTAAGACGCTTGGCATATTAACCAGAGTGATTGGTCACCACCGTGCGATTTTAAATGATGCAGAAAGTGTGTTTACCTATTAAAAGAACACACGTCAAAAGACCAACAAGGGCATCAAGACGATCTTTGTCTGCGGCATTGAGCATATGATTGTGCCGCACTTTCTGCTTGTCTCTTTTTGTCATTACAAGTGATCGTGAGCCCGTTCCTACACTTTCTGGAACTGTCAACTGGAACAGAAAAGAAATACAGCGGCTCTATTTTGGAAGTAAGAGGACTAATTGTTTCTGACAGCGATGGCAAAACGTGCCTGTTGTCTCTAGTGGGAATTGCATTGAGCAGCTAACCAGTTCTCGCCTGGGATGGCTTCTATTTATACGGTATCTCATTAGGCGCGGCTTGTTATGGTAAAAAGGGGGCATGGAAGCTCTGAAGCCTTTCCTCGCGCAGATCTAGAGCAAAGATCTGTTTCTTCTGAGGGCCAGGGCGCCGGTGGGGAATGTTTTCATTGGAGCGGTGTTTTCTCTCTTTGGGCTCAGGTTGTAATTAGGGCTAGACACCTGGCTTTTAAAAACATGGCTTGGGTGTTCCACATCCGTCTGCAATATTTCTTTTCAAAATCAGATTCTTCAAGTTAAGCTTGACACCGTCTGATTTTTTAGTGATTTACACCGGTGATTTACACTGAACTTGAAGTGATTTACATGCACACTGATCCAGAAACTAATGGCTTTCAATAAATATATAGCTTTACATAGATTCGTGTCATTGTGATATCCAGCAGCTCATTTCTACCAAATCCTGATCAATGCCGAAGAGCATCGATATCCCAGATTTGATAATTTTCCCCTGACACCTAGAATTTGTCAAAAGTTCGCTGGCACTGCAGCTCCGAATCCGAAAAAAACCCTGGAGAGTGAAGACAAAGAATTCTAGTTTCAGAGGTGGGAAGAAAAACCCCTCGGGACTGGTAGTCACGGAAAGTGTGGAAACCTCACGGAATCAGCAAGGACCGAAATCCAAATCCACACAGCGGTCTGCATGCATGGGAGCCGAACCCGGGCCGCTGAGGCGAAGCGTGAGAGACAGTAACGGTGCACCAAGCAGACTCCCCTTTATAGTCGATGTTTTATTGATTTTAAGAAAACAATACTCCAAGCACCTCATCCTCATCACGGTGACCAGCATGGCCCTAAGGAAAAGAACTGATTTTATATAGGTTCATTACCATGCATTTCCTGACTGAGACCCAATGTCTACATTTTTTTTTGTCTGTGCGCCAGGGATCATTGACCAACGCAATGCCCGTTTTACAACGGAAGGCAGCAGGAGAGGATATCTGACAGACCCGTCGTATCATGTAACTGTTATCCGGACGTAACTGTAGAAATTTGCTTTCTGTGATATAATTAGCACGATCAAAACTCGGAATGTGTCTCGGACTGTTGTCTGAGAGTTTTGAGTCGTCTCCGCGCTTTCATCCGTTATACGCGTTCAGGGGAGGGGGCACGCTGGGGCGCCACGGCCGGAGGCGGGCTTTTAGCGAACAGGGAGACCGCGCCTAGGAAGTAATTCTGTCGCTACAAATTCAACCCATAGGGGCGCAGATGCATTAGGACATATCCGAGAGCCCAATTAGAAGTTACCCTCGGTTTCTGTCGCAATCTGATTGATCACAAAACTTTTGTTTGGCTCAACTGAAATGAATGACCGAAGCTACGTCTAGAATGTTAATACATGTAGATTGTTATTTTAACTTGAACGCGCGGCTGTACCGAACGACCAATCAGCAGAACAGACGACATGTTTTTAGCAGAAACATGTGTTGCATAAACCGTTGTAAATATAGAAGGGTGCTGTTTGGTTTTGTAAATTCTGTTTTATACTTCCGGAGTATTTGTACTATTTTCAGATCCTTTCAGTGACTACGCAGACTGCATTATGACAGGATGTCTAGGAACTTTTTGTAAAACTAAAAGACCTAAATTTAATGAGCAAGACGCCTTCCATTTGAAAATATCGTGACTTATAATCCCATTGTTATACAATTACAAGGATTACGAACTTCCAGCTTTAGGACTATCTCGAATTCATAAGTTGAACGAACTGATGCGAAGCTTTAAAGGGAAAATACAACATTTGCAAACATCAAAAAATAAAACTACCAAATCATTTTGAAATACCTTGCTGGACTGTTAGTGAATGACAGTGTAAAGCGTCCTGTAAAATCATGGCACCTGGTATACTGTCATTTTCAAGAAAAGTGGTATTTTTGTATCAATTTCCAACGCTGGTCGGCCGACCAGCGTTGGAAAAAAACTGGCTTTTTTCAAATACTGGTCCCAATTGACCATCGCACTTGTTTGCAATCGATTACACACCTATGAACGGGTACAAGCCAGCTAGACTGGTTCCCTGACCTTACAATTCCCCAATGTATGTAAACTGCTCTGTTTCTTCTTATATGGAGTCAGGGAACCAGACTACAGGAAAATGATTGTTTTTCTTGGTTTTTATAGCTTTTTTGAACCCAAAACCTCAAAAAAGTCAGTGTAACTATATTTGCTATATATTTCCAACCCCCCAATTCCATCCATTTCTGAAAATTACAGCAAAAGCAAATGATGTATATTCCCTTTAATCCCAGCGCGGCGGTGCGGTAAGGGATGGTTCATTAAATTAAAAACACTCCAGGAAAGATTCGTTTTTTTATTAGCGCTCAGAAAATCGTCCACCGTTAACGAAATTTTAAGGTATACTTCTCAAAGAAACGAGGGGACATATTGCTCAGCTGCCATCAAATTTTCATTACATACTGCGTAGAACATAAATCGTATACACACTCTCAAGTTACACGTATGCAGGGCCAAAATCAGTTCCTGAAATAACCACATCGGCTTGAAAATGCCTAAAAGCTCTGACGGTTTTTTTTGGGGGGGGGGGGGCGTAGTGTTACCTATTGCACAGCGTATTGTATCACCACACTATACTCTTTGGGTACTCGGGCTTTAAGTATCTGTACCATTAAGCTCCGATTGGAAATCAGCAGGGCTATATTGAATTATTTCCCCAGCCCTGTAAAATGGCTCGGAGCATAATAGCTTTACCGAGTGTCAAGGGTGAATCTGGATTCCTGTTCACAGGGGGAATGATATCGATCGAGGGGCTCAAATAAAAAAGATGCTATACCGCCAATTTCTTGCAGCAATATTGCAGAAACCGGGGCCCGAATCACTCTACGGTCGAGTGAGAGCAATTTTCTCAGCACGATCGACCCTTGTGACCGTTTTTTTCTCTGCAGTCTACTCAACCAGCTTGCTACATGTAGCGCAGTGCTGAAGTCAATACAACCTCTGTCGAGATTACAATATAGAGTACATCCTGATGATTGCTTGTATATTTACGTGGGGCTTTACGAAAAAAGTGAAAAAAAGTGTAAGTCATAACTTAAAGTTGGGGCTTACACGTTGAATACGTGAACTTGAAGAAAACCGTTTTCTCTAAACTAGGTATGCTAAATAGAATCCGCGACTGTTCCACAAAGCAGCCTGCACACTCTTTTTGTCAGCTTAGTTATGCCATCATTAGATTATTGAAGTGCTGTATGGGGAGGAAAGTATACAGGGTGAGTTAAAAAAAAAAAAAGCGAAAACCAAATGTCGGGACCATTGTTTTAGTGAAGTTCTGCATGTAGCACTTTCTAAATCTCGGATATGAAAGCCCATTTCATAAGCTTTCTTTTAGTACAAGAATCATTCAAATCACTAAAGTTTTGTCCACGGATCACAAGAAGTTAGTGTTCTTTCAGCAAAACGAAATAAATCACATCGGGATGTGTGTGAATTGTGTTCGTTTTGCTGAAAGAACGCACACCTTTTTTGTGTGATCCGTGGACAGAACTTTAAACGTACGTGAGTGATTTGAATGATTCTTGTACTAAAAGAAAGCTTATGATTTGGCTTTTATATCCTAGATGTAGAAAGTGCTGTATGCAGAAATTCACTTAAACAATAGTCCCGACATTTGGGTTTCCTTTTTTTGACTGACCCTGTATATTGCGTGTACCATAATGCTGAGCCAGTTTTCGCGCTGGTCGTCATTAGAAGCCATATAGCCTAGCCTACGCCAACACAAGTACGATCTGTGTCCTTATGGAGGACATGCCCGGGTTTTTTCCAGTCCGGTCTTGATGAGTTTCTTACAGCGAAGCGAAAATCTACCCATGCATGCTTCGAAAAATACTCCCTTGACAGCTAGCACGGCGGTGTAGGCCTATAAGTTCCCACTGCATGGCATCCTAATCATCTCCCGTCAACATCGCAACCTCCCCGCTAGCATCTAATAATAAGCCGGCCCGTCACTAGATTGCACCCGTGTGTATCCCTCGCTGCTCACTGCTCAGTTGGCCGTTCATTGATCATAAAGGAACATCACCATAGACTGCACCCGGGGTTATTTCTCAAATCAAGAAATTCGATATGAAATGAAATATACATTGTGATATTGCACATTGGTGGATTATGCCAAAAGCACCTGCGCCGTATATACAAAAGCATATGGTATCCGAGACGGACATTGTACACACCGTCATGTGCCGTTCTGTCAGTGAATGCATCTATTTGTTTTAATTATCTTTCACAATTAACATATGAAACTGCCAAATTGAATGAAGCTCTACTAAAAAAAATAACAGTGCTCAAGACTTAAAGCTGTGCACAGAGTGTTTAACATTTATTAATTCTCCCTCTTAGAATTGTTGCGTGCAAAAAATGCGAGGTTGAACTGAACCGATAATCGTTATTAAAATGATGTTCCTGAGATTTTGTGTGGACTTATTTTTTTAAATTGTGAAATAATGGGATTGTGAGGTGTCAATATAATGTATAAAATTATGGATCGGAGCGACATCGTACGATGATTTTTTTTTTACCACCGCGTGCAGGATCGAGTTCATTGCAAGAAATCAAGGCTTTGTTGAATTGCAAAAGGTTACTCTAAAATGTTGCGGAAAATTCTTTCCTTGCAATTTTGAAATGAGATATAGAGAGATTATGTACATTGGTGTTTTAGCGAGGTTTTTTTTTATCAAGGACGTGGTTCGTGGAGAATATATCCTGATTTTCTGTCAGTTATTTTCGGTTTGGTTTCAGAAGAGAAAAAAAAAGTTTTCAAATGTCAACTCCTCAATATAGGTCCACCTCCAGCGAGGATAACATCGAGGGGATAATAACTGTTTTATTTTCCATTATACGGTCGAATATTATTATGCCGTTATTTTTACCACCTCAAATGCAAAACGCTTCCAGTACCACTTGGTTTCTGCTTCATCTTTTGCGGATGGCTTGATCAGATATCAACGTCGGTTTATACCGGTATATACTGGGATTGAATTAAGCCGGCGGCAGGTTGCAATTTAGGGTGAAACCATTCGTTCATAACACAAGAAGCAACCTATAGACTAACATATTAATTTCATGTGTGTGTTTTCAATTTGCTTACATTTGAGCGGGATTTGTTTTTTACTGGATTGCCTGAGGAATTTCACAGAGGTGTGAAAACGACCGTCTGTCTAATCTTGACTAGAACAAAAGACTGATTACATACGCGAAGACCCTGGACATTGATTGGTCGACACCGGTTTAAAAGCGTGCATGGCCCGCACTGATCGGTCAGAAAAGGCGCAAGAATACAAGTTTTGTCCAATAAATGTTGCACACAGCACTCCTGTTTTGCAGGGGAGCTATTTTTGTCCCTTCCTGCCTACGGCCTGCTGTTTTGCTCAGCGCCATGTTATTATAAAACAATGACAAATAAATAGGAAGAGCCATGTTTAGTTCACTCAATGTTTACATCGCGTTAATAGAAAGGGTGTGTGTGGACAAAAAATGAAAAATGTAGGCTGGGTTAGTTAAAAAAATTATTGTTACTTGGCCAAAGGCTACGGATTGAGACCTTTTATTCATTGAAATGAGCGGTAGATGGAGGTTGCTGCCTGAAGCAGGTGGCAAGGACTTCCGGGATGCATTGTGTTAGGCACAGAACCTCACCTTCATTATTCCGTGTCTCGCAACAAATTGGAAATGTCGCCTTAGCAACGATAGCATTGTGCTCATTAGGCTGCAATTTATTAACAACAACAACAAAAACAGTGAGCACGATTTTCTAGTAGCCAGCGTGATAGAATCGAGTTTTTAGGCCGTCTTTAATTCCTGTACATTGCATCAGCTTGGTATATACACGGCAAATGGCAGTCGACAGCGTAATGCACAGTGCTCTTCCAATTAAATAGCAGCAGGGCCGACTGTGTATAATATCCTCAAGTTAGCAGTCGTTGCAGAAAAACGGTAAAGCTTTTATCTGCTATACGCCGTGTTTGATAACAACTGGTTTGTTACACCTTGCGAAAACGTCTTTTCAAAGACTTTTATTAACGTGGACCCATTTCCCAAGAACCCTGCTGTTTAGTGAGCATGTATTTCCAAGTGGGTAGGGAGTGGGACCAGACTACTGAGAGATCACTTCGCCCGTAATTCGAGACGCTATTCCATTTCGTGTGTCCGCCGCGATATACAAACGGACAATCCTCAGATTTCCCCGGGTTTCGATTTACTGTTTAATATAAAGAGGGTTATTTTTCACAGAGCGTGTTCGCTTGGTATACTTACACATGTGTATGCATGCTCCTTTTCATAAAAGTACGGTCCGTTTTGCAAAGCTAATGCTGTATATACAAGCTCTGAGCTGGTTAGGTTTTGTTCCAACTTGACACGTTCGGGAGAAATTGAAAGGTGGCATGAACAATTTATTCGTTCTACTATGGAATCAATTGTGCCTGCCCTGCCACTTTGAAGACGTCGGCATTGCGTTCGCTTTTGCCTAAGCACGAAGTGCAAACAACGTTGCACTTCACGCGAAGTGCATGCAAAGTTTCAGATAAAGGAACGGCATTTCAATAGTCATATCAACCTGCTGTCTACCATCGATTGCCTTGAAATTTGCCGCGTGAAGGGAAGGGGTGTACATGTATATGCTAATCCAGTATTCGAGGCCAGAAGGATATAGAATTATTCATGTGTGAAATACAAAAACATATATGGATATATAATTGATGGTAAGATGTATGAGTCCGTCTATCTCCGCCCCTCCCCAAGGGACTAGGCATAAAGACGGACTGGGTGCCGATGATGAGAAGCGTGCGTGGGGCAATTTTTTTTCTTTCTATAACCAAGTATACTATTAATCACTGATCATAATGCGCATGCGTCAGTTGTTATGGGAATGAGACTTAACGCCCCTTACAAAATTACGCCAGAGCCATCACTTAGAAGAAAGAGATGGAATTTATCTCCTTGATACGTAAGCTATGATTAAAAACGTTTAAAGAAAGAAGAATCACATTTTTTTCGTTTGAAAAAAAAAGAGAAGAGAAAAACATCTTTTGGTTTCAAACGTATGGCATCTAGTTTAGGCCTATTTAAACTTTAAAAAAAAAATCGTCACAAGCCGCTAGTCAAAAAAGGTATAAAGGAAGCTGGGTCTTTGGTAATGGACATACGTTTACAACCTAATATCGAAAAAAAACCCTGAGAAATCTTCCGGACGACGCTAGATGATATTATTCTAATGCGTTCATATTTTATTGTACCAATTTAACATGCCAATAAAATGATAATGGGAGGTAAGGGATGTTGTTTATGATGCTGCTATACACAATGGTTTAAATTAACGATATGCAGTTAATCTCATCTCAGCAGGCACGATGCAGCATCATCGGGGAGCTGCCTCCCATTGAATGAGGACAGAAAATGAATCATAACTGTCCAGTGGGCACTGAAGTAACCATTCGTGACCAAATATAGCTGGCAGTATGCATAAGGCCAAAAAAAAAAGTCTCCGGTTTCTGGTATGCGCGCGCGTCGCCGTAGCCATGCGCGTCGGCAAAATGAAAAAGGTTTTTTTTCAATGAAAGATGATGTCTCAAAACCGCCAAATTCACTGGTTTGACTGGAATCCTGCTGCTGCACAATTTTAACGTGTTTTTAGATGGGGTAATGATCGAGAATAAGCTTTACGTGGATTCCCTGGACTCCCATGTATTTGCACTAAGTCTAGTCGGGCACCATTTGCAGTCATCAGCCGACATTTGAGGCAAAAAAAATCCGGTAAAAAAATTTAAAAAAAGCCGCGTCGCCGCACCACTTTTTGGGCAAGCTCCATACCAGAAACCGGAGACTTATTTTTTTGGGCCTAATGTGTGCCCAGTGAAGTTGCATACAGAGTGTCAAGATGTTACACCGCCAAGACACATTTTTTGTTGCTTTTTGTTCAACCCTGGATGATATACACGCTCATATACTCGGGGTTGAACGACATCAATACATTGGGTATGTAGAAGGCTTGCGGCAGCTTGACATTTAAGAAGTGTGTATATAGGCACGACCTACATGTGCTTGTAATTTCGTTGTGCTGCATTAATGTGCTCCACTCTCGGGGGTTGCTCACCGTGATACCTTGGGCTCACCATGGGCGCTTGCATCGGTCTTCCGAAGCCAAGGCATGTTGCAGCATACTGCCAATCAATGCTAACTTGGTACAATAACATATAAACTCATTGGAATATTATCATCTGGCGTCCGGCGAAAATTGTATAATGGTGATGCATCGCCATTATACAATTTATATACATGTATATGCTGTGCTATAGCCACTTGCCGATGCATAAGTGCGGCCTCGGGAGGGCGCCCTACATGTTAAAAGATTTACGTCATCGTAGAACAAACAAAAAAACTTTGGGGAGAAAGTAGTAACAAGTGAATATTAAAACCACGTGCTTGGCCCGGATTTCAAGCAAAATTTTGAATACATCACTGATATAGAGGTTGGAATTTCACAAAAATGCTTCATACTCATCATCGTTCTGAAAGCCGGCTGCTTCTTTCCCTACGCTCAGCTGTTCGTGCCAAGTATAGAGAGCTGGGGAATTATCCTCTGCCCATTCCAGAGGACGAAATTGCAAAGAGTTGGGTAATTATGACCGATATGAAAGGGTAAAGGAAATCCGCTGATAGGTACATGACTTGCAATTGTGCTGGCGAAACGTGTTTGAAAACAATTTACAATGTATACATGTATGCCTTTACTTTCTACAGAAAAGCTTCTTGTTTAATGTAGTGAGCGTTTTCGCTTTGGGGGTAATGCATGTATTTTTTTGCTTTGTGAGTGCACTCACACTCGTGAAGTCCTTTTTTTGACGGGTGAAAATTCTTCATCTGCTACGCCATGCCACGGAGTAACGTTCAGCTGTACCAAACATGGCATTTCAATAGCAGAATTGCCGCAGGGTTTTCGCCTATATGAAACTCATGATCATTGAGGACCTGGCCCGAGACGATACAATGGCGATTCGTCTGCCTGGCTAAACGGCGTCGGAATTACACACAATTGAATTAGTCCGAGTATAAAGCACGCAGGCGCCCCTGGGGAATTGGCTTGAACAGACTGCACTTTTTGGGCTGCCTGATGAACCTGAAGTGAATTTACTTTTCATTCACCGACGAGTTAGCCTATAAGCATCCATTTTGTGCGCAGACACTTGCGGTGTCGAACCGATTATTGCGCCTTGTACTAGCTGAAACATTTACAAAATGGTATTTAGCAAATTGAATGCATAATGTATGCAATATAATTTAGATGGTGGTGGTGGTGGCGGTAGTGGTGGTCTGATGTGGAAAGTGATATGACTGTGATGTTATACGATTACTTTGAAGATGCTATAATGACTTTAATGATGGACATTAAATAATAAGTATTGATTAGAACATTGACGATCATCAAGTTGGCAGTCATCATCATCATCATGATATGTGGTCCTTAGACGGAATGGTAGAAGCAGCAATTACAAAGTTGGTAGTGGTGTTCTCTTAGTTATGAGGGCCCCAGTGCGTTGGTTTAGAAGGATCTTGATGATGATGACGGTTATTACGGGATACTACGGGAAATGGTATCTTAGGACAACATTCCCATAGGATTGTGCACAACTTGTTTCCAACTTTAATTACCCCTAACCCCGAATTATCCTTACCCTACCACACGAATTATGGTTATTTATGTCTTGCACCACGAGCAATCGATCTAGCCTTTTTGCGACATTAAAATATTGCCTCTGAAAATACAGAAGTTGTGACATTAGGGAGACACTAAAATGTCTCCTTAATGTCAGGTGTCTCCGTAAGGTATAACTTATGACGAAACAAATGCCTCCTTAATGTCAGGTGTCTCCCTAAGGCATAACTTATGACGAAACAAATGTCTCCCTAAAGGGTACATTAACAGGAATTTGGTATACCTTATAGGGAGACACTCTAGTATTTTTTTTTACATTGGGAGAAATTGCTAATTAGTCTTTCCCTTTTAATTACCATTTCTAGAATGTTATCGTCACAAGTTACTTAAAGTGATTCTTGAGGTTGAGCATAAAAAGTTTGGAGTGGGGGAGTGTTAAGGTAATTTCTGGGCCTTAAAAGCAAGAGACATTATTGATCAATAGAGACTGCTGATGGCTTGCCGCCCAGATAGCGAGATTCACTTCCCTACTGAAGCTGGCCAGTTTCCTGATGGTAGGTATATGGGCAGGAAGAGAGTTTGTGCACAAGTCCATTGGAATGTCTCCTTAAGGTACCAATTTTTGGTAGGGGTACCTCAGGGAGATATTCCCATAGACCTGTGCACAAATAAAAACCAACAAAATCCTTCCAAAAGCCCAATTTATATATACTTTTCCCAATTTTTTCAATTATATTACTCTTAACCTAATCTTTTAAAGCAACTTTCGACCGTGAAAATTCCTTCTGTGTATAGGGTAGTTCAAGCATTTGGGATGCATTCAAAATGTCCCCCTTAATGCCCGGCGTCTCTCTAATGTCAACTAATTTACTACACTAAGGTACACCCTAAGGTACTATTGCTGTTTTAGTTACAATAACAATAACAAGGAGGACGATGTTGATAAATGACCAGACAATTCGGGCGAGAATGACGATGATAATTGTTATGGTTTATATTTTAATAAATATCGGATTAGTCGGACAAGCAGAGCAATCTACTTTTTCCTGCTGACCTCAAAATCAAAACACGACATATTTACATTATTGATACAACCCAGACAACATTTCCCCGAAGCGTTTATATATATTGTCTCTAAATTAAAAACGACACAGTGGGTGGTTTTCCCCGGAAAAAATATATGATCAACATGGAGCTAAATATAAAACCAAAGTAAACCGACCGCGAAGCCGGCACGAGGAGCATTTCTGGCCGGCGTAGGCTTGACTGAGTGATGAGTTGCGTCATTTGCACGCGTCGTTGACGATCGCGTGCCTTAGCATCGACATCCCGCTAAGGCAGGGTTGGAATCATCCTCTCTTCGTATTCGTTTCCCCTGTCGGTTGTCATTGTGGGCATAATTGAGAGACGTGGATACTTTCAACTTGTGTTTCAAAGACGTATGTGAATACCAAGCGTTTCTCTCAGGGTGAACGCTATATAAACCTACAGCTATAGGGCGCATCTTATACGGGCAGTGGAAATGGACTTTTAGGTATAGCATATTTCTTCGTTCGGAAAAAGAACAACTTGAACGACAAAAATCCATGTATCGGTGTTTCCCCTACCAATAATTGGAGACAATCGTTTTTTAAAATGCTAACAAACACTTAATGTATTTTGCATTCAATATTTCATTTTAAAAGAATGTAATAGTTTGAAATAGACGTTCAATAATACTGTTGTAATTGGGGGTGGGCGCTGCTGATTCAACATTTCAAACGTTCTAAATTCTACAAATCCCGGCCGGATATTTGTATATTTGGTGGTTCTTGTGATCGTGATGGCACAATTACAACAACTTGGCAGTTCGATTTTAGAGTTTATTTTATAGCGGTGTCAAACCATTGTGAAAGTGTCCAATATACAAGAAAAACTGTGGACAAGCAAGCTAGAACGTGATGGATGAATGATTGATGGCGTGAATCACAAGAGTTGAATTGATTTACATAAGAGTGCAGTGCAATCTCACGGTAACACGAATCCTCTCCAACATCAGAATTTGGTACTGATATTTGAGCGGTGCCGTTTGCTCTTTTGAAATGGCGCGTACGACTAACGTCCATTTACGCCGGAGCTCGGTCTCGTTTGAACAGTAGGCAATTTATCAGACTGTAATCGGGAGCGCCTGACAAACAATATTGAGTAATGCAACGCCGAATTCGTGTCTGTGGCACTCGTTGTGCTCATATGTACATGTACTCGCCATCGTTCTTGGCGGCCCGCGCGCGTGAGCTCAAAGAAAGGCAGACACAAAAATTATGGTATCGGCGTCTCGGTGCCATCAACGGTGTAATCTGGCGTCGCATCGGACAGATTGGGCCCCCTGATATCCAGCTCCGATTTCCGGTTCTCCGTGGTGCGATTTTTCATTCATCTCCTGGTGATTTCTCTTCAAGTTTCATATCCGAATGCCTACGAGCACTAACGTTGATATCCAACCTATTTTCACCCCCCCCCCCCCACGCACTCGGTTCTCCAAGCCGCCCTCGGTATTGTGTAAGAAATATGGACTGCCGAGACTTCTCCTTATCGCCGCCTGATGCGTTTCCATAGCAACGGCTATAGTTGCCTCTTCCGTTTCCCTGTAAATCTCCTGTGCATGGGTTGACTTTAAGTGAGCCGTATAAGCCCGTAGGCCGTACTGCAATAATAATTCTTACATGCTAAGAAGTTTTTTAGGTAGGGAGAAGGAAGAGTTTATTTGAGACTGCTGTGGATCCGTGTTACCTCGTTGAATAGCCAAGCATTCCTTTGAGGTGTAAGGTGGATACTTTCAGCGACCTTTTCATTACCAGATTGATGGTTTTTATGTGACTTCAGCGGGCCCGTGTCTCGTTTGTCACCAGGGATGATTGCTTAGATAAAAATTTGCTGCGGCATCCGATACCGAATTTCACTGGATATGTTTATTATGGCGCAGAACATCTCAAAGAATGTGGTAAAGAACGGCGTTCGTTACGCGTCAAATCCCAAAGTCACGAAGAGGACGATATGAACACTTTGGAGGGGCTTTGTGAGAGTATTTAACCCAATCAATTCAAACAATATGTGAACAACAAAGATAAATGGAACCAGAGCAAAATTTAATATTTAATAGTGCTTGTGTCATTCACTGACATAATTTTGGAATGGCCATATTACTCGCTGCTGTCTTGAGAACGTCCGGGGAATAAAATGTTCGAAAGGGACTCGAACCCAGGATCTCCTGCTTGGTAGTATACAGGCTCCTCACCACTCGACCAACGAACGTGCCATCAAAAGTCAGCTCTGTACAATAAAATAGCAAGAAAGCAAAGCAACAAACAAACCAACAAAACAATTCTCACACACCGGGTAACTTGCAAATCAACCGACTTGAAGCAATCGATCAAGCATGTTGTTGACTCAAGAAGAACATGCTGCCTACTGAGGGGGAAAAAGCGATACAATCAGCAAGAACAACTCCACTAAAAACTCGGTGGAGATAGGTCTAGGTTAATTGGGCAAGCACTTAGGCGGAGGATGTTTGTGTGAAGGTGCTGCATCTTGAGACGAGATATCATCGTGCACATCCGATGCTTTGTCCTTGGCCGACTCTCGGCAGTACCCATTTCCACCGTATTCCGCGGGCAACGAGGCAATTTCACTGACACCTAGCTAG
The DNA here is from genome assembly GCF_015706575.1 of Patiria miniata. Classification (NCBI taxonomy): domain Eukaryota; kingdom Metazoa; phylum Echinodermata; class Asteroidea; order Valvatida; family Asterinidae; genus Patiria; species Patiria miniata. The sequence goes on along the minus strand of NW_024037051.1, from coordinate 9,517,443 downwards.
ACCTATTTTTAGTGCCAACTGAATTTCTCGCCGGAAGGAGAAATACGACACGGTTTTTAAATGTTGCAGGAATGAGCCATCTGTCGAAATATATGCAGGCATTCCAACCTGGTTTGATTCGATGACTGCTGGCTGTCCTAAATAGTGACTGATATTTTTGTTGGAGACGAACCGGCCAGCAACGTGTACTCCCTCCGTCATCAAAGCGGGCTCATCTTGAACGGCAGTTGAAAGAAAAGTTTAAAGATACTATCTAGAAGATTTTCTTTTCGCTGCAACGCTCGCCTGTGCGCCATACTCAATTCACTGCCGACTCAATTCAAACTTGCAGGAGCCTAATGAGAGAATTCTCCAAAGCATTCACAAGGGTACCTCGTAAATCCGCGTTCGTCGTACTTTTATTAGGTCCTAGGCCTTAGTGGTTCCATTTGCCAGCTAAAAGTCTTGACGACAGATATTCTCTTTAAGGGGATAGGTCTCGTGGCCTGAGATTAACAGTGCGCCAGGCAGGGAACCGCTTCCTCTTGAAATTGCAATCCGTTGAGTAATGTTGCTCAAGAATAATATGATCTAGATAAAAGTGTCTACCGTGTCTAATAATAGAATGGAGCAAGACCCGTTGTGAAAATGAAAAAAAGCAGATACTTTTAAGGTTATTAACCACAAGTTAGTACTTAGTGTACTGCAGGATAAATACTAATAGATGTAACCAGTCTTCAAATATAGTAGATGCCACCGGACATATTCGACACCTTCGATTTCGTAGTAGTGATTTGAGATTAAATTAACCTTATACCAAAAGGGTAAACTAAGACCACATCCATCATGTCATAATCAGAAGAATGTGCAAGGAGCACCAGGACGCCCGAGAGCGAACCCAATGATGCTTGATAAATACAGTTGAAGGGACAACGTGCTTTCGATTTGTTGTTCTGCTTATTATTCTTTCCCAGTTCCAACTGAAGTGTGCTTGAGGTATCTTTAGCCTCAGACTTTAAAATTGCTCTGTCACCGGGCGAATAGCGTTCGTGCAGATGGCCGTCGACTGTTTGCACTGTGAGCATGACATGAGAAGAGAGAAAGTGCTGCAGGGATGGTTCATCCCTTGGGGTTATCCTAACATTCAAGACATTTTTTGCACGAGATGACCTTAATAATCCGCCACACATCTGATCTGATGACATGTGGAAGAGGGGACTCATGCTGAAGCATGTAGGCCACGACCTTACACTGCTCGTTTTACCTGGAACATATCAATTCTCTTTCTTTTTTTGATAGAGTCGGTCTGGAATCCGGCTTCGAATGGTTGTGACGGGTGTTTGGATCAAGGTCGTTGGGAAGACATTCCTATTGGTGATAACATTGCAACCGCAATGGGCAATTTCATACATGGGCCTATAGCATTGGTAATGTTCTCCATATACTTTCAGCTGATGCTGATGCTAGATACTAAATCATAGGTGCCCATCTGGTCATGCATGACGTGAAAGGAGCCTTTTCGTCTGGAATGGAATGCATCTTTCTAAGCCTGTTTCCCGCGAAATGGAAATTGTCGAAGAGATCGCTGAAAAGTAGATTTTTTTATTAGCTAGATATATTTCCTTTCTTTTAAATTCAGAGTTAAAGACTAAACGTTTGAGATTCGCCTTTAAAGATGTCAAAGGGAAAACTGCGGGGAATTGACAAGCTAATAATCATGTTGGGCACAGGAGGTTGGTCGGCTGCCATAAAATGGAGTAGATTCACCTGGGGGAGAGCATGTACGCAGATAACACAGGGACAGACAACAAGGATGTTGATACAAACCGTGCACGAGTTTGCGATCAAGTCTGTCTGTGTCTATTGTTTGATCATGTGCCAATGTGGTATTTTGTTAAATATGCTCCGTATGCTTGAATTACTCAGGTAAATGCATACATGTATGTGTGTTGACTCTATATACACAAAACGAGCGAGACCGGAGCTCGTGTCGCCAATCCGTCTGTTTCAATCAACGAGTTTCTTGCGCTGTCACTAATAACTGACTGTCGGCCGAATGTGATTGATGGCCGTCAATTACTGGCCTGCAGCATTATTATGATTGCAGAGCGGATGATATCGATACTTAGCAAACTTGATCTCTTACGTAAATCGATGTTTCGTGGTTTACCACTAATCACAGCGGTCAGAGACCTCGTGTTCTTCGCTCTAAAAGTTGAGGTTTTCTGAAACATCGGCTTTACTTCGCTAGGCTTCGACTCAGCTCCATAATCATCAATCAAAAATGAATCCATGTAATATAAACTTGTCCAAATGTATAATTTGATGTTTCTCAGGTAGAACGTGAATTCAACCTGAGCCGTACAAATCGCTTGCAATCCATTCAGATTCGGGTTGTGGTGTAGCGTTTTCTGTTGAAAACACAAGCAAGATGAGAAAGACAAGTACATTGAGTGACAAACGATCGGACGGATGTTCCGATGACTGCTTCAATTACTTAGACCTATCACAGTCACTGTCTCCGAGCGATTTCACGGGGCATCTTCTGAAAATGTCCATCCAATCTGTATTCCCTCAGCTGCCCTCAAGAGCAGGATTCACATGCCAATCAACCTGAGATTGTAGCTTGGATTTGTTATGTTGTGTGTTGTAGCATTTTTTTGGCAGAGATAGCGCTTCTCATAATCCACCCGGAATGTGGCTAAATCGGCGTCGTGACAGGCATTTAGGGGATGATAATGGTAATCCGCACGTGCCAATCAAAGCGAGAACTAATTATCAGCTAAGGACATTGCAACCGCAATCTAGTATTACCCGGGTGCACATATATTTCTGTCACATCAGCATTCGTTGCCATTCGGCCTGCATGAAATTGCCTTTTGCAAGTTGCAAATATTTTTCTTCAATATTTCACTATTTGTATCTAGGCGTAACAGGATGTGACTCTGAAAGCTACAATTTGAATCTTAAGGAATAATTTTTTTTTAAATTGATGAATAAACTAGATAAATAAAGTAAGAAGACCGTGTTGCAAATTTGTAAAACAAAAAAAATGAAAGAAAAGAATAGGTTCATGATGAGAATCACGCGACAGTTGGATGCAACTAAAGACAGGAATTTGTGCACGGAAGGAATTTGGAATAAGTCTGCATACTTGCAAACACTTTTACTTTTTACACTTCCGTGCAGGAAAAAACTCTTTAATATAAAAAGCAAGCCGATGGGACAGTTTCAATAAGCAGTTTGGCTGAAATGTATCTTTAATTCCATAGCCGATAGAAACGCTATAATGCACAAAGCAAGTTTTGTTGTGAAAGGGGTTGCGTGAATGCTCAGGGCTATAGCGTTGGAAGGACGCGTATCGAGGAGATCTCGCCAATGAAAATATTTTAGAATCGTCCTCAGGGTTTAAAAGCAAAATTACTGTCTTTGTATGCAATGACGCGAGCTTCGTAACGTCAACTAGCGTAAATATAAAATATAAAATCTTCGTTGAAAGAAGTATACTCGGAAAACACTTCACAACTTGTTTCTCTCTAAACTCGCTGAAAGCTTTACGCCCGGAAATGAAAAACACTTACATTATTTGGGGCCTGTGGATCGCTTCCTTGAAAGCAAAAATCAAATCTTGATTAAGGAAAAAAATCTCGCAGCCTCGTAATGGCCTCGCTTCCGGGCAACAGCACGATTTTGGCGCGAAGAAAAATCACTCTCTATACCGGTCGTTATACGCCGTTGCTGTGGGAGATCATAACGATCTTCGTTCGCTGGAAATTAAGGTCGATGGTACAATTATGGCCTTCCTTGCGCTCACACTGATCAAAAGTTAATAAGATAAATCAAGGCTTCGATAGAAGGTTCTTAATTTCACCATTGATTTTATGACTCGATGACAGTAAAGCGGTGATGAAAATGCTGTATAGGTAATAATCGATGTATTCAGCGGTAGTCGTTGGTACATATATGATTTTCTCTTTTATCGCTTCATAATGTGGGAAATAGCCTCAATGCTGTTTAGCCAATAACCTGAAGCAAAGTAGAAACTTAAAATAGATTAGAATACCGGTGTGAATATAAAAATAATAACATCACGATACTGGCCCTTTAAAGGGAGGACTAAGCACGGTGCGTTTTGATGTCATTGTCCTTGATAATTGCATGGCGTATACATTTTGGATGCGTTTATTGCAAATTAAAGAATGCACTGCGCGCCATGCATTGCTGCAGTCGGGAGAAAGTTGGTCTGCTGATTTATATAGTCCGATCAATCTTGTGTCATTTTTTTTTTTTAATATTCAAGTATTTATTAAACTACCGGGTGACGTTTACGTAGCCGCGTCCGAAGGAGCCTCCGGTTTTCTGCGCGAGAGGATACAGACATCACACCTATCACGTATGTACGGCAAATTGGTATGACAAAAATAGTACACGTGCTGCAAAGTATGCTTAGCATTGTAAACCATTTATTTTGTACTTGAAATATGACATGTATGCCGTCGTGCAAGGTCACCATAAGACCCTCTAAGGTGGTGGGAAAATATTAGCGACAAAAAAATTCACCACATCAATTGCATGTCGTGAATTTGATGTCGCGAAATATTTTGCGATGTCGTGAAAAAAATTGTGATATGGCGAAACATTTTGCGATGTCGTTAAATAATTTATTTACGTCTTTGATGTCCCTTTAGGGCCACCATAGTACAGTGCACTGCACTTCCTAACATAAATACTGTGTAGTTATACAACTTCAGGAAGAGAAACGATTCCTTGATGGAGACAAACAATTTAACAGGTTGAAATATGCTAACCCAGATAATGCCAAACCAGGAATCTGTCAGATTAATCTTCCTGGTCAAAATTCAGGTCATTCGAAGCTGAACTAGGAAAACAATTATATACATACGAAGGAAATGATTAAACTGACTCACTTCACTTCAATAGTATAGGGTGACCAATCATTTTTCAAACTTCTTTACTTAAGCCTTTTATGCAGACGTATACTTCGGGGGTTTGTTTGGGGGGAAAATAAGAAACTGTAGAATATATCGGGGCTGCATGGTGATGGATGGCTATTATACTAGGCTACACCCCGCTAACTGAAGTATTCAATCCAAATTGCGAACAGGTGATCCTGCGGTTCGTCCCGTCGTGGTTCGGACCCAACGTGTGGACAAATAATAGTCCATCAATTTCGCCTGAAATTGATTGGACTGGAATATAAAATATTTGTCAGTCTAGTAGAACCTGTTGTGAAGTTTGTCTGATGCGCATGCTGTGAAAATCACTCTAGCCTCGAAATCACAGGCCAACGACCGGTAGATACAATAGTGATTGTAAACAACATTTCAGTTCAGTATACAGACTGTAATATGAAGATATTTTTTAGTTAGTTCTCGTTGGCCAGCAAATGCCACGAAGACATTAAAATCAGAAAATTTTGCTTTAAAAACGATTTTAACGGAAACCAACTCTATCAGTAACCTCGAACTCTGTCCATTATTGCGTTTGTACGGATCTGAGTGCTGGATCATGTAGAACAAGCACTACCACTTAGTTTGATTTGTTCGAGGTCAGGGGCGGATCCAGGAATTTTTGCAAGGGGGGGGGGCGTTCCATCAGCAAAAAAAATCTGAAATGTAGACAGGTTTTTTCTCCGGACACTTGGCCTCCGTAAAATCAAGCAATTTAAATCTTGTTGCCAATAATTGTGAAAGGACTACGTTGTCTTCTTGAAATAAATGCCGACTTGTCCCCATTATACTCTGCGGCTTAAATCATGGGTTTTTTTTGTCTTAACCGGTATAGGCCTACATGTGACGCGTGTAAATCGCTCGATGTGTAGTCCCTAGAATCAAATGACTATGACTGTAGGTCATTGCTCTAAAAAGGAATACTTTTCACCCTGTTCCAGTTTGTTTTGTACTTTTTTCTGGTATGCATTGAACGATAGGGCGCCTTGCTTGTTCAAAACTAGGTCGACTGTGCAGTTAGACTGTTTCCCGCCCCCACCCCCTATTAAACGTTCAAGCATTTCAACTGCATATATCGCCTATCTGCCCGAAACGGGTTTCAACATAGATTCTTTCTTCATGTGCCCTCTGGCTCTTTTCTTCTTGTTTTGCTGAAGTCTTTTGTCATTTATACTTTGACATGTATTGAACAGCAATATTTCTCTCTTAATTGATATTTGCCAAAATCAAAGCTCATTACCTCAAAAATTACAAATTCGTGGCCGGGCTATTGCCATTTTGCAATAGGCTGGTTGCAGGCAAACATTACCGTTGTGATTTTGAATTAAAGAGGCCGGATTCAGACCTATGGACGTCATGCATATAATTTGCATACATTACACGGATTTCCGTGTACTATGGAAGATCACCGCTAGTTACTGGACCCCATATTTTGAGTTCGAAGGACAATGGGGGCATGGAACCAGGCTACTGTACAGTTTCGAGATTACTTTGACTAGCGTTACGGTAAGGAAAATAATATAGCATAGGCATACAAGGAGCCAAAAATGTCCTTCAATCCTAAACACGGAAATATAGGCCCTGTCAGATTGTAAAGACTTGTGCACACAGAACTCCACTGTTTTTATAACCTGAAACCTTTTATAAAATATTTTGAATTTATGGAACACTAAAGCCTCCCCCCCCCCCAAAAAAAACCCCCACAGTTCTTGACAATAGTACTACAAGGCCGGTGCAGTCATTACGGGTAGAGATTTGTTGTTAGCGGAATGTAAATCGGGTCTAATATCAATATACATCAATCACTTGGAATTATTGGGACTTGCGGGCATTTGTGTTGTTCAATCTCATATACAGGTGTCCCTATTGAATGTCGGGAAAATGGCATTGTCGACGGGCAGCTCAAACAAGTTATGTTTGTCCTCGATGATTTATGGCGTTTGGCGATTTGTGAAAAGATAACCAGATTTTTGTTTCCCCTCCGGTGCGGTATGCACAAGGCCACGTGTTATGAACGGAGAAAAATTGCCGAAGTCAGTGGGGTTCTTGCGTCGCTTTGTTCGAGGCGGTTGTTGACTGCAATAAGGATGATAGCTGGCAATGGATATTATTTGGTGCAAGTGCTTCAGCTCAAGAAATGGTGTCAAAATATAATCGGGGCGCCACGGGGGCGGGAAGAAGAAAATAAACACCCTGGAGGTATATAGTTGCATATTTTCAAATCGAATAAGAATGACACACTGTTTTTTTCTTTAGTAAATTTTAATAGATTTGGTCGGTTTGTTCTTCTCGTTCACAAAGGTCAAAGCATACCAGGGGCGGATCCTGGTTTGGCTCATTCAAGAAAGGGGAGGGGTTAATAGCTTTCAAGAAGGTTAAGCAGGCATGTGATGTTATTTTCCAATTGTTATTTCCCTGTTTTGCGGCCTGGGATAGGTTAAACCACCAGGCCTCTCCGGTCGTAGCTGCGCCGCCAGTCCCGAAATAGTCTGTTTCTTATTCTTAGTTAGGGATACATTATTCTCAGGGATGCATTGTTGTAAATGCATATGAATAAAGCTGGAATTTGATTTTTGAATCCGTGTTTAATGTGTTTGTGTCAACATTTGTTTTTTTAGCTTGGAATTAGAACGGTGAACAAATAATTAAAACAAGAGAGGGATTCGTTTATGTGGTTCTGACCTAGAATTGTAAGTGAATATGTATGTGTGCCCACTCTTATGATAACCCTCGGGCATTTTACAAGGTTTAGAAGGTACTTCAAAGGCGTGCTAAGATTTTATACCTGTCTGAAAACTTAAGGCAACTTGGAAACCTTTTAGCGATCACATGCTTTGGCTGCGAGTGTTGTTTCTGAAAACTTAGCGAAAGAGTTAGCTGATTGATTTGCCTCAAAGGTATCGCTCCATTAAAGTACCGAACACGATATGTTGTTTTCCACGCTAAACCGTCTTTTAATGGCTAAACAGTTTCAGAAAGTCAGTCTGGTCAACAATTCCCGTGGTCAAAATCGGCAGATTAATATAAAGGTTAACCATGCAACTAGAAATATTTAACGGGACGGAGTTCGGTTAGAAAAACATGAACTGTTTCTGTCGGGAGATAATGTCGACTTTGTTGGATGGGCTTTACAGTATGACCGCCTTATTAATCATTGTTGTAACGTATGAGCACCACAGTTTCAGAGGCTATCCTTTTTCTTTTCCAGTCTGTTGTCTCTCTCTTTGACTGGGCAGACTTCAGCGGCTGTTTTCTGCAATAATTATCACAGACAGTTACAATCCAATGGCATTTGGATGTTGACTTTGTGAACGTTGGATGCTGTCCTAGGCAGATGGGTTAAGTCGTGGAGCATGCACGCGTACCTGGCCGCTGTTGATAGATGGAGTCCAACTGGTAAAAAAGTAAAAACACACAAACTCGTTTGTGAATCACTACGATTTCGGCCTTCCTGTGCGAAGGCGTAAAGGTTAACGGGGGTAGCAGGCGGATCGGATAAAGACTCGTGATTTTGGCCCGCGGGGACTTGATTTGGCCTTCTGTGAACATAAAAATCTTCCCAAATTGAGAAGGACTGTATGTAATATCTAAAATTTTGGGGACATGCATAGTAGTCGGCGATGACATTATTACTGCTGTCAAAACAAGCCCACGTGTTGGACGTGGGAGGTAGGTGGGTGGCGGCACGGTCAGAACATGGTGGGAGCATGGAGCCATAGCTCCACCAGGGTATATTATGGTATAAACATGGGCAGATCATTGGAGGATGCATCGTTGGCCCACTTGCTTGCTCTAGCATCAGGCAGCTCGGTATAAAAACGGAGGAAGGAATAGACCCAATTTTGAAATTACGGCGACGGTTCTGGTAGCCATTACTGGGACGCTTCCATGCTTGAGGGCCCATCACACGCGTTCTGCATATAGCTCTGAAGTCTGAACACGTCACTACGGGGGGGGGGTGCCATTGTGAGAAATACCAAAAAGCGAGCTGTGGAGCGTCCCAGTACTGGTGGAAAACAAGCCCAAAGTTATCACAAAAAGTGGGGTCTCGCAATGGTCTGTAGAAGTTAAATCCCTCTGGAAACTGTCCTGATTTCCTACATCATATTTGTTCTTCCTCCGACTTCCCGGCGGCGGCAGGTTCGTAAACCTAGCATCGCCGGAAACCCTCTGCCGTGCCCAGCTCCCTGCGGCCCCCGCTGGCCGAGTTCTTGCAGACCGTGAAAATGCAATTGTAGGTCTGCCTGCCACGGGGGAGACTTTGCTTGTTTTTGTTCACCGGAGGAGCGATGACATGAAATCATTAATCTCCAAATCGGTACAAGAAACCCCATCCATTTAAATAGCCTCAGACTTTCGTGTAGCCTTGATTCGAGGTTTTGATCTGAGCCCGAAGCCATCGCAAACGTCCAATTTGGCACATAAACATGGACCATTGAATTTATCCTTGAATACGCGATTTTTTTTGCAAGTACCTGTTATAGCTTTATACTTTCTCTCTTCAATTCCAAATCCAGCAAGGTTTTTTAGCACAGGCAATTTGCTTTCCTCCTGTTTTGCTCTCGATGAACCAAATTCTAGGTATAGTACTAGTCACTACGTTTCCTACCACTACTGCGGCGCGAATGGTCTGCGTGTCCGACTGATACAATGACCACAGGGTCAGACTCGATCCGAGTCTAATTTGCTTTCAAGTCCCTTTACATACCCTCGATCGTCGCACAGCCCGAAGGGGCAATAAATCTCGGCTTGCCAGGATATTATCCGTCACTACCTCAAAACCCATGTCTGGAGGACAGCCAGTGGCCCCGTTAGGTATAAATCAAAATGCACCTGGGTTGGAGAGTCGACACCAAGGCGGCCTAGTTACAATCTAATCAAGGGCAGCGTGGATATCATTGAGCTTCGAATTCACGTTTATTGTGGGAAAACAGGCCCATTTTAATGCAGGGAAAGGAACGTGACGGGGATTTATATAATTATTCCTACATTTGGATTTTGTTCACAGAGAAGTTAACGGGGTCAAAAATAAGTGTATGTATCTTTCCTTACTTTATAGAACTGTCCTTGATAATACGGATTACTACTATGGACTTCGAGATAATGGCTGATGGCTTTAGGCAGCTCCTAGTTTCCTGGACTTTATTAAAACCAAGAGCAGTATTCTTGCATTGTTAAGAGTATTTGCTGGCAGTAGACACCTGGTAACATGTAATACCATGCGTGATTTCGAGAAGGCCTCGGAACTCTTCTCTTATAAATACAAACAGTCCAAGCACCCTTCCTCCATGGTCCAAGGCAGTGCATATACCACCGTACCAACGTGCGACGTGTGTACCAAACAAGACACTTCACATGAAGTAAACACTATCTCCCAAATCATGTCAGAGAAAATACAAAGGCGCTAGCTGCTCTTCTCCCAACTAATCGTCTTTAATGCCACTTTGTTGGTAACAACATGGATCTATAGCTTTATGGTTCCATGGTAACAATCATGGATCAACGCAGCTCATTATACGCCGTGAATTCACGGAAATACACAGGCGGGTTTATTTATGGAGAACGAAGTCTTTGATCTTTCCGGCAACAAGGTTTGGAATGTTGATCCGTCAAAAGAAGAGATTATAACATAATTGATCCGACAATTGATGACAATTGTGCCTGTTGGTGCGACTGTGTTTCTCTTCAACTTTTACCAATTGTGGAAGATTTTAAAAGTCGTTCCAGGACAACAATAAGAATGATGAAGATTTGCGGTAGCACCGTGTGACAAATCTCTTTTGTGAGTTTTTGAGGTTCTGAATAGAACCGGGGAAACCATGGAGGTGTGGGAAACTCAGCGTTTCGGACGGTATACATGTACTACCCGTCGTCAGGAGACAATCCAGTGGCATATGAATGGATAAGATACAAATGCTGAGGCAGGTCGGGCATATTAGTTTTAGCTGAAATTGGAGATTTAAGGGGAACGAATGACAAGTATCATCGCAGCTGTTCATATTTCGAATGCAAACTTAAAGCTAATGTTTGTAGAAAGGAATGGTTACAGTTTAATTGAAGATAATGTATGGCGAAGCCTCGCAGTATGGAACGCCAAAACTGCCCTCCGTAGTTCATGTCATTCAAAACAATCATTTCATTCAGTAGATTCATCGTTTCGTTAGACAGATTCATCATTCCGTTCGACAAATTCATGATTCCGTTCGGCAAATTCATCATTCCGTTAGGCAAGGCATTCCATATCGCAAAATCACCATTCGGAAAATTCATCATTCCATTTATTTGGCAAATTCTAATAGGATTGGAATGGTGTTTTCGCCGAAGGTAGCAATAAATTTGCCGAATGGAAGACTTAGCCGAATGGAATGATGTGTCTGACGAAGAAAGTGATATGAATTATTGAATGCATGAGCTTTGGCGTTCCACATTTCGCAGACACCGGAATTGTTTTGAGTCGCTAACAAGCTTGACATCGTTGGGCTGGGCTCTCTGGTTAGGTTTAATTGGTCAATGGAGCTTTTACACTTGTTTGTATTAAGAATATTGTTTATTTATCTGAACCTTTGCCCAAGCAGATCCGACCTCTCTTGTGGCGAAAGCGTAGAAACGTGTTGTAAAAAAGTGAAATTAAATCGCACCAAGCATGCAGCTGGAATAAGTCAGCGATAGGCAACGTATATACGAGTATAGTTATCATCTTCTCCCAAGCGATTTTCATAATAAAAAAATATGTACCATCTGTTTTCTCGCGGACTCTTGGGGAGCTTCGTTTAATTAATTTCGTTGAGACTGTCGTATATACGTTTCAGCCTTGCAGCACAAAAGTGCGCCTTCGCACCGATGCATCAAAATGATTTGACAGACGGTTTATCCGCACTCACACATTATATTGAATATAATTTCAGTATTGTCGACAAAAATTAATACGCATGCAATTAAGCGGGTGCTTCCTTTGGATCTGGTGTGTCGCCGGACTGTCTCAGTTTGGTAAGAATGCATGTCATACAAGACCAAGAAGCTAAAGCAGAGGGTCTTGTGTAATGTCTTGAAAAAAAATAGAATGCATATCCATGTGCACCTTACGGCGAACCTCACAGGAACAGCAGTCAACATGAAAAATACCCGAGGGTGGATGTGGCGCCATTGTTTTTATGCTCCGCGCGTGCCATCAGGTCGACATCGCACATGATGGCTGTACATTTTGCTTCGTGTTCAGCCGCTTCGCTTTTACCAATCAGACAATTTGTTTTTATTGAATTTCAGAGGGGTTTGAACCAAACGGAATCCGTCTGTTGGGACTGTTGGCGGAGTTTTGAAGTCAAACATTCCGCGGGGACCTTTTCAGAGGATGGGATGTGTTTATTATTCCACTCCACGTATAGGTCGTGCTGTAGTTATGACTGTTCTGGTTTGTGTTTGCCGGATGTAAAATGTGATTTTTGAAGGTGTGGGAAGGTTATGGCCTTGATTTGCCCTCGGGCAATTATTATAGTGTCCTCGATAACAAAATCTCAGATCTGAACTTCAAAACAACTGGATGGAAATATTATTGTGTCCATTCAGGTTAATAAGACATTTTTGAGTGACGATGAGCCACTCTTTGACAATTTTAAAAGCTGAATAAAACACAGGTAAATTGATCTGATGTATCGAATTCCGGCAACATTTTGCGGCGACTTGTCAGCAGTTTTGTTTGTCACAGTCAGTATTCCGACCCTAAATCCTAAGGACAACAGGAAAGAAGCCTTGGGCTCTTCTGTGAACACGAGTAGAGGGGAGAAAAATGCTGAATATGATGCAACCTCCGAACGAAAGCCCGAAGTGAGGGGGGGGGGGGGAAGTGTTTATGGAATATGTCACTGTAACCGAAGACGCGCATTCGTGTTCCGCGTAAGCGTTAAAAGCCGTCGCCCACTGACCAAAAAAAAAAAAGTGAGAAAAAGTCTCATGATTATTTCAGACAGACAATGCGAACAATATGAAGCGTAAATATTAACCGACGCTTGGGTTACATGCCACGGTTGCACTGGACACTGTGTGACGTCAATGTGAAGAAAAAACTGTAAACCTTTCTCTTTTGGTAAGACCCAAAAGTTTAAAATCTAACCGATGGGACTGCTTCATTTTATTTAAAGAACAACCCATGAGTTATAAAAAGTCGTTGCTATAACAGTGACGTCAATGAAAAAAAAAACCTGAAAATAAACCTTCCCCCTCCTTGGTTGAATCTTCATAAATAATGTCCTGCTTAAAATTTGGTCTACCTTTTGTGTAAAAGAGCATCTCTTTCGTGGGAATTCCCCTTGAGAACTTCTGAGAAGAGTTTTACCGGGTATTGATGAGCAACAAAGAGAGGATGTGAGTGGGGGAAGGAGGCTATATAGTTGCTCGCAGCGACTTGAGAGTCAAAGGATGTCGCGCCACTTAAAGAAATCTCAGAGGACGCTGCTTGTGAGACCCTTTGAACGCTTTCTTCATACTGGAAAAGTAACTGTATTGAGACAGGCAAACAATGCATACGAGCATGGACGTAGATTTGGGTCCTGAATTTATGAAAGTTCAGATTTATGATTAATGTTAAGAGGACAGCAACATACCTTTAGTCTGAGGTTCTCAAAAGAGTACGCTTGATACCTTTTTTTTTGTTTTTACAATTAAATTATGTATTTTTTGTGCATTTAAAATACCTGATCATCTTCAAAGAAAATCTGAACTTTAGGGCAATTAAGAGGTGCGCATCTTTGAAGCCGCAGCTAGCTCGTGGTCGTTAACCTATTCCCAGCGCGGATTCGACCTTTCTTAGTGTTTGATCTCGAGAGCGCGACGCGAGCACGTTACGGAAATGTTGTTCACAGCCTTAAAAAGGCGGGAGAAACCCGACGCGGGAAATTTCAACGGAAACGCCGCCACCGTGGTCGCACTCGCCGCGCGCTCGGAGTCTAATATTCTATTGCAAATAAAAAGCCACCTGACGAGGGGGGGGGGGAAAGCTTCGATCGATTTTATTTGCAGAGGGTTAGAGGAGGAAGCCAGAAGAAATCCCCTGTTTCTCGCTGCTCCTTGAGGTGATAAGAGAACACGAGAGGGGTTTGGATTGCCTTACATCCTAGTCACGATTGGATGTGATTCCCCGTTCCGACTTGGTACATACAGACTGCTTATACAAAGTAAATCCCCACATCCGTTGCTCTTTTCTTCTCATTGGGAAGGAGCAGAAATTTCAATATCAACATCAAGTTGTGACTTGAATACGGAATAAACATTGAATGACCTACTTTTTTTACTATAGGCCTATTTTTTAATTTTTCGATTTTGCCTGATCGTCCATGGTTATTTGTTTTTCATGGGAGGGTTTTTGTATTGTCGATTTTTCAGCTGCCTAAAAGTCAAACCACCTGGATTTCGAAAATACCTCCCAACATTATAGTCTATAGAGTCACTGCTGATTTTTTATTATTAAACAGGCATTTGCTTGTCGTAAAAGTAGGGTTGTTAATGTGATACTGCAAAATTTATTCTACCAAACCACTCCATACACCTACGTCGTGCTTGTAAAGATTATTCTGGGCACGTACATTACATAAACGTAATTCTTTTAGCCGCATGCACATACTGTGCGATGTCACACCCAAAGTATAAAGTCTATTCATATAAAAATTCCACACTCGTTCAGAAGTGCTTTGGGTACATTTATATAGCCCTAGTTTCCCGATGGAAATAAATACACAACTTCCACATGCGGTTAGTAATGGCACCTGGTTCTGGATTTCAGTCAGGCATTCTTATATTGACTCGTTCAATTTAAACGCATTTATTTCAACACGGACCGCCTGGTCGCACCATTTCTGTCAGAATCCTTTCTGGTGTCACGTTTCTGCTATAGGCCTGGAGCGCATTTTTGATATCAAGTGACCGATCAAACTGAGTTGTACAATTCACTCTTAATGTTTTTCATTTCCACATCTTGATCACGGGAGCAAATGAAACATACTTAATTCAGAGACCCATGTATACACGAACTTTGGTTATTCGTCAGTATTTACGGTTTTTGGCAAATATTGCCGAGCATTACATTCAAGGGCCGCACTGTTATGCATTCCGGACGAAAGTAGTGTCCCTTAAATAAAGCATTACATTAAAGGTGTCACACTTTTATTCTGGACGAAAGTAGTGCCTCCCTTAAAGGGGTATTACGGCCTGAATTCCTGGAAAATGTCATGTTTTGGATTGTTTACTTATAATATGTTAAAGATCTGGTTGAAAGGAAACCAACCTAATACTCTCACAGTTCCCGAGAATAGACGAAAAACCCGGTTGTTTACATCGGACGCGATGGAGTACACATACGTATTTCCTGTCGTTTTCATTCACTGTACGATACACGTTGTGTGTGTCACACAACTTACACACAGCACTAGTACACAAATGTTGTTTCTTACATGTCCGCAGAATGCGACCACTGTGCGGCTGGTATCACAATAATTATAGCACAGACTGAACAGCTCGATTTTTCGAAGACAAAATTATGACCCCTGAAATTCATTCTCGCAAGTTTCTCGCAAGAATAACACAAAAACGCCCAATTTTAAAGGATGGTTGTGTGAACGTTTATATTCTACTTTTAAATGCTCTTTCCATTTAATATCATTTCGTTTAAAACGTGTTTTGTAGTTGGGTGCATTCCAGGCCGTATTTTCCCTTTAGATAAAGCGGATTAGAACGACGACCGGATCGGGCTACCGGACCATGTAGGAATGAAAAGCAATTTCCCGCCCAAATGTCGCCGGTTCCAACACGCGATTTTTCCCCGACGACCCACAGGCTGTGATTGACCCCACAAAAAAATCTCCGCTTAAATTAATTTACCGATTTGCACATTTTGGATGAACACTAAAGAGATTTATTTGAGGTTAACAAGATCCGGTTTAACCTCATAAAACGTGACCCCAATCTCGTAAAAAAAGAAAAGACAATGAACCACAATTTGCATCCGCGAAACATCCTGGTAAATCCAGTGGGTGACAATCGTGCAGGGGGTTGTAAAAAATGCCCTTATGCAGATAACACGAGTGTGCGACCACGCAAATATCACGTATGCCACAATATTATGCAAACAGATCCAATTTAGACGAGCGGCTGCAACGTGAAGGTTTTACTTTAATTGAAGCAATGGTTATTTTTGTCAAAATGATGATAGTGTTACTACGATTCTCAAGAATTCAGGGAACAATATACACACAAGCAACAACACACAAGTGCCTCTACTCGGAAAGAAAGAGTTTAGGACATGCGGCGTGGGTTTATTTATTTCGGTCGAAAACATAAAAAAATACACCAGGAACAATATTATTTTGTGGCTGGGTTGATTATTATGGTGGTTCAGAGATCCCACAAAATGGAAAAAAACGCACAAAATTATGGTCTATTGTCCCCAAATTACTAATTTTCGTCAATCTTGTTCAAGTTGCAAAAAAAATAGTGGGATTTAACAATGACCTTTTTTTTAAGTCAGATGTTAAAGAGAATATACAACATTTGCTTTTTCTGTAATTTTTAGAAATGTTTGGATTTGGGGATGAGTATTTTATAGCAAATATTGTTACACTGACAAGTTGGAAGTTTTGTGTTTGGAGTTTCTGGAAAAACCAGGAAAAACAATCATGTTTTTGCAGTCTGGTTCTCTGACCCCACTTAAATTGCGATGGAGCAATTTATAGACGTCGGGGAATTGTAAGGTTAGGGACCCAGTCTAGAAGGCTTGTACCCCTTCATGGATGTGTAATTGATTGCAAAAAAATATTAAGTCTAACTGAATGTGATTTGGGAGCAGTATTTGAAAAAAGCCGGCTTCTTTCCAACGCTGGTCGGCCGACCAGCGTTGGAAATTGATACAAAAATACCACTTTTCTTGAAAATGACAGCACACCAGGTGCCATGATTTTACAGGATGCTTTAGACTGTCATTCACTAACAGTAGTTTTGTTTTTTGATGTTTGCAAATGTTGTAAATTCCCTGTGATCTGACGATTCAATACATGTAGTTAACAATAAAAATGATTATGTTTTTATTTTTGCCCTTCTTCTCAAAACAGCCGTCACTGTGCGATTCCTTACAAAGAGGTACATCGGAGAATACGAATCGAATATTGGTAAGTAAATAATGGGCATACGTGACAAAATCCCGATATTTTCCCTCTCCTAACTTATTTTCGTCGGCAGTGTCTTCACCAACCGTACCGATAAACGTGTGTGGGTGTTTTTTGTTGTTGTAAAATCCGTTTTTACAGCCGGAACACTGGCGTGTCACGAGTTTCATTGAAATACACCCTCACGGATATTTGCATAGAGTTAATAGTGGGTTGTTGATATAGCAGTTATTTAAGTGTCGGTCTTTTGATAGTAGGCGCGCGGAGTGGGCCCGCTGCTAGCAAGTTGAAGTAAGTTCTGGAAATCAACAGAAGGAAGCCGCTAACTGTTCAGGAATTGCGATTCAATAGCCTTAATCCCCGCACTGAAGGATTAATAGCTATGATACCCGAGGCGTGTAATGGTACACTAGTCTCTATACCTAAACTTTGTTCTCGCTTGGTGCGATATTATTGTGGGGATTAAATTGTCCCAGCTGGGCTGGCGGCAATGGTTTTCTGCCTGACTTGCTTCTCATTTTTTTTTTCCTTTTAGAATACCTACCAACAATATCTTATAACAAAACGCTATTAGGCTTTCAGATCGATGAACCTTGAACTTTGATTGTATAGAAACACAGTTTTTATACACGGCATATTTTCACGAGGAAAAGGTGTTGTAGGAAATACGTATGTAGTGTTGTGCCACCGGCTTTTTCTACTTTAACACATGTTTCAGTGGGAACACAAACAATGGATGGGAGAAGTGAGAGATTTAACCACTTCTTCCAATCAATAAACAAAAAACTGTCTCGACGAATTCCGCTGAAAGGCTTTCTTAAAAATCCCAATTTTGAATTTCCGCCTTAAATTATAGGACTAGTGCACTGCAACTTGAACTGCAGTGTAAATCCTACACGGTGTTGATTTTGTTATGTATGTTCCAGTATACTTGAAGTATACTTAGTATACATAACACAATAATTCCCAGTTCCCAATTATCCGAAGCAGAATTTGTGAAAAACAACAATACTTTTCAACCCGGGAAATATTCCGAGCTATAGCTTTCGGTGAAGGCTAAGCCCCAGGGTCGCCACATCCGGGCTCGTGTTGCCGGGAAAGTTTTTTAGTTTTCCTGGAGCGACGCGAAGGCAAGACGGTAAACCTTCTGGTGAAACTTTCATGACATTATGCACCACACGTGTTGGGTGTGTATACATTTTGTGTTTTGAAATACCGCAGACATTACCGTACCCTTGACAATTGAGGCATGAATTTGTGACCATGCATGGTTTCCTATTGTGAACTTCATAGTAGACACAGAAATATAGTCGCGGCTTGAACCGAACAGTATCCATCGGCTGGTATATGATTCACGCACATGCTGATTCCAGGCCGTTGGATTATGCAATATAGGTCACTGATTCTGCAACTGTAATCAGACTCTTTTTTTATTATCGTGACCGAGCCGCCATTGGAATATCAATGTCACAAATTCATTTCCCGTTCCCGAAACTTGAACCGTGTGTGACGGAAAGTGAAAGAGAAAAAAAAGGCGCATTGCAATTTGCCGATGAAGTCACCGTGCTTATTTTGACTCTGCGCGATTACGCACGCGCGTTTATTTTGTTTTCCCAATACTACCGGTTGCTCTATCAATTAGCGAATTCATACACGAACCATGCCATCTAATTAGAGTTTTTCCCCCGTAGTTTTGAAGACCTTGCCCAAAACGGAAAGGCTGTTGACTGTGTCGACCTCATAGGATGTTTGTAACTAAATTATAATATCAAAGAATAACCTCTGAGACACATGCAACACATACGGTCTATTGAACGCGGTACGGTGAGACGAAATAAAGAAAAATATGTCTAATTATCCGTCCTGTGTATTATTTAGATGCCGTTAATTTTACCGTTAATAACTTAATAAGCTTCAGAGTTTGTGACACAAAAGAACTGAACAAACTAATAAAATATGATCGATAGGTAGCTGGGAGGACCTTAACGAAAGATAATTAAAAACAAAATACTGCTGGGGCGTTATATGTTCACATTATTTTGCAAGTTATTTGTCAAATTTCGACTTCGAGCCTTTTATTTTAGCAAAATGATAGTGTTAACAAGCCAAAATGTATCTGTTTAAAACGTCGAATGGAGTGTTCATCTTCATCCACGAAACCATTGTATTTCTTAATACTCGTTTACTTTCTCGCGCATTCAATGCGGACGCGCTTCGCGACTGTACACCTTATGCATGCACTCGTCATTATGTTTGTGATATCTGGTTCTCTTTTCGCAAAATCCCATTAAAAAAGTCTCAGCAAACCGGGGATTCTCGGTAAACCAGTGAAGCGAAATAGTAAAGCGACCCCGGCGGGGATTTGAGCGTATTACCGGTGGGATCTAGCGGACCTAATTCGCTGCGATTACGGGTGGATCAGCGCGTTCGGGCCGGTCACTGTATACGCTCGGGGCCAGGATTTGGTCCTTTTCTTGCGATGATCTTGAAAGACAGACAAATGCTGAGGGTGAATTGACGTGGGCCTAAAGGAAGCATATGAAGCGTTTCTGTGAGGCCAACAAAATAAGATCAAGGCAAACGAATCACTTTTAAGACGTTAACGTTGCCTTGCTCGTGTGTCGCTCGAAGCGCTGTGACTGACTGGTGCGACTGTATGGCGCCCTCTTTTGTTGAGCTCGGAACTAATGAAAGGCTTCATGTTGGCCCTATTATCTGAAAGATAATTCAAGGGTTTAGGGAATTGGCAATAATTTGTTCTTCGGTGATCAGTCATCTCACATAATGAACGGTTGTTACCTTTCATTACCCGTAATAACGGGGTAGTTTAGACTGCCGCCACAGACGTCAAATATCGGCGCATTTATTTCGGATCAACATGCCCTTTGTGAATTCGGTATTCTGGCCGAGTGGCAAACGTAAATCGCACGCCGTGGGCTATTCAGGAGACAGCAACCTTAAAACAATAAAACATTGACTTCAAAGAGAGTCTGTCTCGGAAAATTGGTTCCAAAGATTGATCGGGTCCATTGAGGTAGAAGTTTTTACTCTCTGAAAAGCGCTATTTAATTCCGCGGTCACGCCGTTCGTTATGCTTCCCGCCATAGTTTTTTTTTCGGACAACACATTATCCGCCATTACCCGTGTCGTCGCTCCGTCGACAAGTTTGTTTTGGATTACCAACCTGTACTAGTAATTCCGATGCCAGAAAATTAATGACTATCCCAAAGGCATGTTGTTAAAATAAAAGGAGCACGAGGAACTAACGTTAGCGTTTTTAATGACCAGCTCTCTTTTCCTCTGTTTAACAGAACTTTACGAACCCCTGCCTGAAGGCGTAAAGTCTATAAGAGAATAAGCCCTCCCCAACGCCCCACCCCCCCCCGCCCCCAGATATCTGTGCTGATCATATCAAAAACAAATTCCGATAATGATGTACTCCCTCTCCCCGCTTTTCGAATTTTATTTATTTATTTATTTTTTATTTATTTATGGTAATGAAACCAAGGATTCCTCAAAAGTACCCTATAATAAGCACTGTAGCTCGAAAGCCCATGAAGAAACCTGTAGAGAGAAGACAATGAGAAAAAAATTACAGTTTTAGAGGTGGGAGGAAAAGCCCAGAAGAGTATTCTGAGGAAAACCCACGGAATCAGGTAGGAACTGAAAACCCCGGATGATGGCCCGGGCGGGATTCGAACCCGGGTCACAACGGTGGAAGGCAAGGAAAGTACCGCTACGCCAACCTGACTCCCCAAAAAATCCGGGAAATGGCAAGATATTTCCATTCTACATCATCCCTCACATGTCTACATGCAATAACGCCCTCTATACCCCTTCCCATATTCCCTAATTTAAAACCCTCTGTTGAATATACACATGTACAGTATCTTGACCAAACTTAAATTATATCAGTATCAAAAAATGATTTCGAGTCCATAAACTTGACCCTTGTGACGGAAAGACAAAAAGAAGTAGTCTAACCTTAATAAAGTCGGAGATTAATTTCACGGTGACTGTTTTACTTTGCGCAGTGACGTGACCCGGGGATATTTATATATTCACCCCTCTTTTTCTCAGATATATTTATTCACCCCTCTTTTCTCATATAATGACTTCAAACTCGCCACGTTAATACACAAGCGTTGCTCGACCACTTTGAATGTGGGGGGGGGGGGGACACATTAAATTTGCCGATGATCATCCGTGCTAAAAGGCGAACAAAATGTTTGTTTACGATCCCCCGGCCTCCGTAAAAATGGGGGGGGGGGGGCGGGCGGGCTGGACACCATCTTCCTTAATGGTGCGCTGTCCAAAGCACACGGTTATGGACACTTTCAGACAGTAGGTGGCGCTCTTCAACCCGGCACAAGTTGCCGACCGGGGCACAAGATTTTGTCGGCACCGGCAGCAAGCAGCTTTGGCGAAGAAAAAGATAATGGGGGTCAACCCCCCCCCCCCCCATCCCCTCTACCTTCGCCCGTGCGTAAAAAAAGGTCTCCACACTTAACGTTGTCGGAAATGCGCATCGACACATAACGTACGTGAGTCTTTCTATTTACGGAGCGGGTTCGTCAAACTGCGTGTAGGCCTAATCCAAGATCACTATTCTTTTCATCACCAGGGGCCGAATTCACCGGTTGGATGATTAGGACTGGTTGGGTAACTAGGACTGGTTGGATAACTAGACAACTATGTGTTAACGGACATAAAAGATCATAAGTTATGACACACCCGTGTTTGACTTTGTATTTTTTTTGTGTGATCTTATCTGCAGATCTCCTATATCGACAAACTGTGGTGCATAATGAGGTACCGGTGTACATGGAAGTATTGGACACCTGTCCTAAGGTTTGTGTTGGATAATAAAATTTAAGAATCATCAAAGAGCACATTATAACCAATAACACACTACAGAAATTAAAACCATGTCAAAATCTAACGGCAGAGTTGCTAGTTCGATAAAATGAAGGACCATACATTTCTTTTATTTTGATATTTTTTTTTATATTTCGATTATTTAGCCCCCCCCCCCTTCCAAGAAGGGGATCTAGAAATATGAAACAACTAGGGGCTGGAAATCATGGTAAACAACTCAGGTAACGCATGCAGGTCTTTTAAGTTCTCATGCAGGTCTTCGCGCTGTTGACTGATTTAATCGCCTAGGATCACTGCAGCGCTGAACAATGTTTTTCGCAACTTTCTAAGCTCTGGAAGGAGCTTCTGCATGTCACTTCGTGGTCGGTCGGTCGGTCGGTCTGTCGGTCGGTCTGTCCCCAGAAATTGACAAAAACGAGCCTACTAAGTTTCCTATACAATATAACTACCAAATTTGAACTACAAAAAAGCAAACAAAATAACTTAAATACTTAACAAAAATGTTGTTTATGAAAAGTGTGCAAATGGAAGCAAAAAATAATCATGTGCAGTCATGTTATAGTCACGTGGTATATATATATAGCCTACCCCGCTATATAGCATGCTATATTTTATGGGAGACTAAATGAGCTTATTTTGGTGAATTGCGTGATTTTCGCGTGGGGCGGCCACCTGGGCTTGTACGCACAATCTCCGGTCAACGTTACGCAAGACTTTCATGCAAGACGGCCAGATCTTATTGTGCACTCGCACTTGTTAAAAAGAAAATCCAGACTATTTCAAATCGAATGTTTTTTTTTATCCTGTCAGGGTGAGCAACTGTCTGAGCGTGATTCCCACCTGCGATGGGCCAACGCTTTCGTCATCGTCTACAGCGTGTGCAACCGGACTACTTTCAGGGATGTCGAGACGCAAGTCAAGCACATTCAGCTCGCCAAGTCACCGTGTTCTGTGCCCATCGTCATCATCGGCAACAAGGCCGATCTGGAACACCGTCGGGAAGTCATGCTGGACGAGGGCCGGGACCTGGCCGAGGAGTACGGCTGCTACTTCTTCGAGGTCTCGGCCGCGGACGGATACACCGAGGTGCGCGAGGCGTTCCTTGCCCTGCTGAAGGAGGTGTACGATGCCACCAAGAACAAGCTACAGGTCAAACGGCGGAGGAGTAGTGTCACGCGTAACGTGGCCAACAAGGTCATGCAAGCCATGTTCGGCTCGCCCAGGAGATCTCGTAAAATATCGCTGCCTTGACGACGGGAACTCGAACAGGATCTGAACTCAGTAATAACGTACTTGCCACTGTACTTCGCCCCAAAGAAATTGATATAATTTTGTAAACATTCAAATCAAAGTATTTCTGCAAATTGCTAATAAATAGGTTAGGCCTAAGTGCATAATTACGGTGAGAGTGAAAAATCACAGTTGACAGTTTTTGAAACAATATCACCTCTAAGCAACACTCGTGATGTAGCTATTGTGCGATGTGAAGTAGACCCAGACAAGTTCCCGCCAAAATTGTCTAGTTACAACTTTGCGACGAGAGCAGGTCTTAGGGTGATGTTGACTATCGTTTCCATGCAGGAATTGTGTCGATCACTCACCAGAGCCTGTGAAGGACTCATCTCGTGCGCACACTGGTTCGTTTTTAGTGCACAACCAATTCCCAAACTAATGTGATGTGCCCAACCCCGGATGATGATTGCACATTGAGACTAATGCACTCGAGGGCGGGCACTCGACGACAGTGGCGCTTAGATACAGGCGTTCTATGCCTAGGCTATGCCATTTCACCGTTGAGGTGTCCGTAGCCAAATCTGTACGATAAACTGGTTCAATGCACTACAATCACCATTTTGAAATTCAGTCAAAATCACACAATATTCATAATGTCTGAGAATGGAAAAGGCTGGACATTCATGCACGAAGGAATTTTACAAACGAGCATTTCTGATGAACTTCTGAACACATGATAATCTGAGAAAACTGTATCTCAGAATCAAGTCTTTGAGTCGGCCATTTGATCTTGTCCACCCTGAAAAGGGCCCTGGCGCCCTCATCGGCGCACTGTACTCCTATGAGCCATAGTAGTTCTTCGAGACACTCTCCATGAATTTTAATGAAGAATATGCTGCAGCTAACACACATCTCGCAGTAATGTCATAGTGACAACTCTTATTAGACAGTCGTGAGACTGGTTTGACGTCTAGAGTTCACACAGTCATTACACATAGTTTATAAATGATGACGTTGCACCGCACCAAACACACATTATTTTGGGCTGATGCCTGTCCACACTGAACAATGTGTAGTTTTATTACAAATATCAAAGACTGTATTACATATTAAACTATAAGGATTTGTATATATTATATGTATATGCATATACACTAAACCAAAAAAGAAAGTCCCCCCCCCTTCCAATATTTTTTTGTCTAACTCAAAAACTACTGAGCACCTCTCGGTCAAATAACGATTAATCAGTACAGAAATTCCTAAGCAATGCAGCCATACTCTTTGTTTGGCCCAAAACAGTGATAATTTGTACAAATGTATGTAATTGATGACAAATGTTACCGCAAACGTATACGTGCCTTGCACGTACATAAAAGTGCAACTTTTCCGCACCATTTGTCATAAATTGCATAATTTTGTACACATTATCACTGTTTTGGGCCAAGCAAAGAGCACGGCTGGATTGCTAAGGAATTTCTGTACTGATCAGTCGTAATTTGAGCAAGATGTGCACAGTAGTTTTTAAGTTAAGCAAAAAAGTATCAAGGGGGAACTCAAGTTCTTTTCTGGTTGAGTGAAGTTTATTGTATGCTTTTGTTTGTAGTTAAAATTTCATCACAAAATAATCAAATCCTCAGTATAAGGAAGTGATCATGCATCTTTTTTTAAATTACAAAATGAATGGGTGTTACCAGGGAAATTTGTAGGAGAAAATGAATAAGATAATACGGTATTCGTGCAGAGAAATCAAAAGGACACTCGATCCAACGCCAACAAAATATAAAGAATGCACTTTAGTACTCAGCACCCGATAACCAAGAGCGAATGATACAGGCTGATTGTAAAGTACCTTATGGCCCAATTTGAAGTAATGATTTCCAGGTATTGGTTAAAGCCACAAGTTCGTGATTGGTATATGTTGTTGACGTCAGTGCATGTTTTGACCAATCACAGCGGGGGGGGGGGGGCTGGTACCATATTTCAAAAGGGGGCGCTGTTCAAATTCGACGATTATTAGTGCTAGATTACAGAATGTTCTACCGTATTTAGAACAGACAGACATTATACCAGTATAAATTCTTTTGGGAGTCACAGCAGGGGGGGGGGGTGGTTTAGACTTATTTTTTAGGAATTTGTATGGAAAACTCTTTTTTGGGACAGAGCAAGGGGGTTGGACCCCCCCCCCCCTTCTGGATCCGCGCCTGTATGTTTATCTATATCGTACCGAAGGCAAACGCCAATTTTTTGTTATGTGCAATATATTGTAAATATTGAAATTTTAAAATATACAAAAGGACAAAAAGATACATCAGCAATTCATGCCCAGAAAAGATTCCTTTTTTACCATTAATGCAACTGGGACCGCTGGGGGCGCTATACCACATTGTCAGTATGAAAGTTTAAAAGGTATGTTCTTTCACTGTATTGAGTCGCGAAATTCGCTTTAATTTCATTTAGTCAAATTTTATAGTGAACGTTATAAACTTATTTGTTAACACAATAGTTGAAACCGGGTCTGTGAGCAATGCATAAATTTGATTTTGTCCAATTTTTTTTTAATAAAACAATGATAGAACTTCATGGATTGTTTGTGTTGGCTTGTTTGTTTAGATCATAATATTCAGTCACTGAGAATAATGGAGCTCCATGCTGACTTTGTCCACCATTTTTTGTCGTTTACAGAACACTTATAAATACCATAATATTTGAAACTTAACCAAGAAAGGACAAGCTTTTCGTCAGGTAATATTTAAGACAAAAGCAAACCGATTTAGTAAATCCTCAAGTGACAGTGACTTGAAAGATTTTTTTTCAGTATAAGTTGTCGACTAAAGTTACACGCTCATCTTAGTGTTGTTTTATAACACTCTACGTATAGCATAATCCACATCGGACATTCATCATAATAATACCAGATAACTTTCGTCACGGTGCTTGTTCAATGTATAAGATATTTACAGAAAAATCCAGAACACACTCTGAAACGTAAAGTAACACAAACAACAAACTTTATATCGGTGAAATTGGAACCACTCGCTGCATAATTATATAGAAGCAAGAGATCGATGTTTTTGGTAGACGTTTTGAAATCTTCATATTCTGCCAATGATTATTTCAATGATGCCATAATAATGTTGCTATTCAATTACGCAACCAATTACGCTGCAAAACAATGACCATGGTACTTCGATCTCACTTTGTAGTATCGATTCATTATGCCTTGTTACATTGCCTGAATTAAAATACCAGACAATGAACAATACCGGTTCCCATCCCCATAGATACCTTTACCACTACCAAACAATGCGAGCCAAACCCTGTCACCTGCACTCAGAACGAGGGGGACGGAATGGCTAGATTGGTGGTGGTTAGGCGAATGGCTATCGGCAATCGAAAACACGACCACCCCGTTCTGTTTCAAGCTCGCATATGATTGCGGGCCCGTGACCAAACTCAAGAGGTTGGCCGAGAAAAGATACAGACCTGGGACGGCACAGGTGAACACGCCCGATTGCGAATCGTACCCGTCTCCGAGGTTAGTCGCGACGTCCTCAAAGATGATGACGTCACCGTCATTTCCTTGAAAGTGTGCCGTCTTGAATGCGCTGAAGGCGACGACGGAGGGCGGTGTTGGCGTCACGCATTCGGTCATGCTTTCTCCCGGTTCCCCTTTTTGTCCCTTCTCACCGCCGGGCCCTGCTGGTCCCAACTTCCCCGGCGGTCCCTGGACTCCAGCCTCGCCCTGATCTCCTTTCTGTCCCTGGTCCCCGATGCTCCCCCTGGGTCCGGGAAGGCCAATGCCGGGGTCACCTCTGGGTCCCTGGACACCATGCTGGCC
Organism: Patiria miniata; assembly: GCF_015706575.1. Taxonomy (NCBI): domain Eukaryota; kingdom Metazoa; phylum Echinodermata; class Asteroidea; order Valvatida; family Asterinidae; genus Patiria; species Patiria miniata. Next base: position 9,490,399 of record NW_024037051.1, on the reverse strand, counting down.
TGGTACTCCCGGCACGCCTGCTGCACCGATAACCACGCCCTGATTGCAAACACTGCAGCAGGAGCCTTTGTGCTCCGGTGCATCCGAACCCCCAGACTCGCTAGGCTGCGTTTGACAAAGACTGCTCGTGGTCCATGCTAGGAACACCGAGAGGAACAAGATGCGTCCCACGCCAACCTGCAGAAGGTAACGAACTCTACTAAAGATTGCTGATGCATAACAATGACCCCAGAAAGTACACACAACAGAAAAAGCAAATCCGCAAAATACGGAGGGGCAAGTTTACCATTTCTCCTCAGAAGACATCAAAAAATACCCCGATCATATATACTAACAAAATCAAGCGCTTTCTTTTGCCTATAAAGCTTAAAACACCTGCTCGGTTTTGAAAACTCGTGAGAAGTAAAAACAATCCAATTTTTGTTTAAAGAGCATAGGGCATACATCTTTAATAGGAGTGAAGCACACATATAGAGCACTGGGAAAAGAGAGGCAACCCCGGGACAGTAGGGAATTGGCTGTTTTGTTATGATCAACGTCCAATAGATGAGAAGATCAAGAGAACACAACCCGACTCCAAATCGAGCTTCACTACAATTTGGTACCGAAGTTTCTTTGCCGAGGTTCGACGTTTCTTACAAGAGAGATAGGGGCGGATCCAGGAATTTTAGCAGGGGGGGGGTGTATCATCAGCAAATCAATGCTGAAATGTAGACAGGTTTTTTCTCTGGACACTTGGCCTCCGTAAAATCAATAGGTGGGGGGGGGGGGGTAAAGGGGGTAAGGGAGAGGTAAGGGGGGGGGGTTAAGTACCATACTTTCAGTTGGGGTGCTGTTCAAATCCGACAATCATGAACACTATTAATATTACAGAATAATGTACAAGTACCCCCGTACCTCAGTTGGATCTGTCCGAATGTTGTGCATAGGCGGACATTATCACAATTGTGATAACAATGATTGCTTTCGGGAGTGGCACAGCAGGGGGGGGGGGTTCACATTATTTTGAATATATTTCTATGTTTTTTTGTTTTTTTTAGTCAGAGCTGGTGGCGGGGGGTTTGACCAACATAACCCCCCTCTGAATCTGCGTCTGAGAGGCTAAATCGACGATTTTTGATACTATGATACTATCTATAGTGAAGCGTTTGCAGACGTAGGCGTATAGTTCTTGTTTGCATATAGTTCTTGTCCCGCTTTACATATTCCATTTTTGGCACGCAACACAGCTTCACAGTTAAAAGTCAAAAGCATTACGGAAGTATTATACTTTAACAAATATTATACATTAACTACGTAACAAGAACTCTCTGGAGATTATGAAGTGTGTTTGACGAATTTTGGTACAAGGAAATGACACTAACGGATGAAGATAATGGTGCTCAATCTCTCCATTGTTTCAACGTTAAAGCGACCATGAACAGTAACAGACAGGTTCAAGTAGATGTAACTCTAGTTTCGGGTCATGTTTAGTGATTATCGCACCAGTTTGTGTTTGCCAAATATGCGGAACTTTTCCTCAAATGATGTTTTCGAGGCCAATATTTTAACCGAATTCAATTTCACTATAGCTCTGCAACTTTTGACGAAGAATGTTAGCAGTGTATGTAACCTGTAGACATAGACCCATGTTTTTGGTAGAAAACAGCGCAAATGTATAGGCATTTTCCACTAAGGATTTGATGCTCAGGATTTTAAACATGAACAAATGGGGGCGGCATTCAAACAACCAATAGACGGGATCTCGCACTCTACATTATTTATTATAAGGCAGATAATAATTGAGCACTTGAATTTTCAAAGACGGCCGTTATCTTCTGTCTTCTTCTTTACAATAACAACGAGTCCCACGCCAAACTATTAGGTCTACAGTGCATTTAGTATCATTAGGCCTACTATCTTTAATCCAAGTAAGTTTTTTAATTAGAATTTGGTAGCTCATTCTTTTCAAGGCATTGACCTTTAAAAAAGCAATATGATAATGGTTTCCGTACGTGGCGTCGCGAGGGGGGCAAGGGGGGCCCTTGCCGCCCCCCCCCCTGGAAAACGAAAAAAGGGGGGGGGGAGGGAGAAAAAAAAGGAAAGAGGTGCGAAGCCATATTGCTGTTAATTTGACGGGGTGGGGGGTGGGGGTAGGGCAAATGCTCCCCTGCTCACGCTCGGAAAAAATGATAAGTTGAGAATATGATGAAAAAGTTAAGGATTTTTGGGGGGAAATTTGCTTTGCCCCCCCCCCCCCTGGAAAAAATCCTGGCGACGCCCATGTTGAGTGCTCATTTGATGATAATGGTTTTGCGAAAACAAGCAACAATGGCCATCGATTATGGACAGTTTAATGGCCCAACAGATGATTAGATCGTATAAAGCATGGCCCGTTTCCTGACGGTCAGACGATGAAAAAGGCTGACAAATATTAAACACATCTTGTAGTTGTGTTTGAAAATATCCCCCGAGTCACTGTCAATTTTAGCAAAATGTACGGTTGTTTAGGCCTAATTTGTGGCTTTTGTTCAAATAAATTGAATCGATGGTGATAGCTTTTGCGTCTCTCATGCTGAGTGCCTGAGTAAGCCCATCTTTAGAGACTTCAGAAAAATATAAGTTGATTGAAAACAGGAGACAATACAAACGATTTCAGAGCGTGTCTGTATCAGCAGCAATTCGGAACAGATTATAGTACCACCAAAATATCACGGCGTGTCTTATTTAGATAATCACAAAATAGAAAATTGATAGAGCTCACTGTTCCAAGGTAAGTGCGCCCTCAAATGTTCTAATTATGTCTTCCGTGCGCAAAGGTTCATTTGTTGCGGGCACGGTACCTTACAGAAACGGAGTTTGGTGTTCATGCTTGCATTTTGGGTGACCGATGTTTGTTTGAGTTTGTTTGGACCGGGGGGGGGGGTAACCATAGGATGTTTAAAGGTTTTTCTTTGCGGAAAGAGTGCCGATCTTGACGTCCTCCTGTCAACCTGACCCACACAAAATAATGAACAGCGCCACCTCGCTTTCAAATGTTGTCATGATCCACCCTGTCCTATTTTCCCCGAATTTCCGACGTCCGGCAAATAAGCCGGATCGTTTATTTTTCACCAACTTCTCGTTGATACAAATATACGCCAGTGAAATAGTGCGTTTAAGGAGGGGGAATTTTGTTACTATTTAGTTTGTTCAAGGATTGTACACACTGTCGTAGAATGTGATGGACATACATATTAGAAAGTTTTATTTCTAATGTATAGTCCATATTTCGAACCATATTGTGTTCATTATTACAATTGAATTATCAGTCCCCGGAAGGTCAAAGTCAAGCAATAATAAAATGAGACGTTTTGCATTCACGGCGTCCGTATGAACACTCTATTGATTCATTTCATGAGCGCACATACATGACAAGAAATGCAGACAATGTCCAAAGGTGGTGATGTCATAGGACGTAGTGATGACGTCAAATGAGGGGAAATTAGTATTTTAAAACTTACATTATCTCCTGAAAGTGACGCACGGCCTTTATATTTGGCAGATCAGAGTTAACCTTATCCTGATATAAATTTAGTCCTGTTTTTATACAATTGACCTTTACTTCCGGGGTAGCTGGAAGTTCAAAATTAAATGCTTGTAACAAGCCTCATAATCGTTGCAAATCTGGATAGAACCTTGCTTTTGAGAGAGGTTTGTCTTTTGAACGTTAGATTTGGGGACAGCATCACTTAAAGCCCTCTAGCGACAAATTAAAAATAAGGCATTTATTGCCATCAGAGAGCCATTCCACGAAAAAATGTTATGAAAATGCTAATGATTAAATATTGTGATTTATGAAGATTCTACATGTGATAAAGTGGTGACACATTAACGAATTGAAGCCAGCAATCAGGTATGCAATTCATGTCAACACATACTTTTGAATGAACAGTGACAAAATGCATTTTTCAACTGAGTATACACTTTGGAACAACTTGCCCGAATACCTCGCGTTTGTAAATACAAACGCTTACGGCCGTCCAGTTTTCAATCGAGTTCATTTTTTCGAACAACATTGCGTTTATTATTATAATTGAAACAGTTGTCTTGCTTTTACAATTGTTGTTAATGGGGAGATTTTAACCACCGAGTGAGCGAAATATGTGATGAAATATATAAACAGCATCGCACAAAAAAAATGTGCAAGAGCAAGATTTTGCATTAAGATAAATAGAGTTGCTCACTGCCTATTGAACAACCCAGATACTAAACTCATTCAGACCGGGAATCGAATCGCGTTTGTCATTGGTCGACGGCCACAATTGGGTGATTGCATCGCACGCGACCGCTTCACAGCGTCTTCGCTTCAAAACAGTTCAGTAACCACAGTTCGGGAAGACGGGTCTTGTTATTAACGTGAAGCAACCCCGCTGATGAAACCAAGGGCGAAACGTGAATCTTGTGTGGGCTCATCTCAAAAAGAAAGAGAGAGAGAAAAAAAGGCCGGGACAACTGCTGGGATGATTTGAATAAGAAGCAGACGGTCCAATTCATTGTACACCCTTCAGATGATTGCTTCTTTCAAACGGATGTATTTTTCAGTGCGAGCTAGCACAGTTGACGGCACGGCGTACAAAGAAGACGGCGACACGGACTGAGACTGAGCAAATATCTTGGGGATGATTCCCGGATGAGCCACAACTCTGTGTGGAGAGGACTGATCTATTGCGAGGGACGCTTGGTTGACCACAGAGCAATGGACGAACCGACTCCAAACTGATTGCACGGAATTTGCTATATGGATTATTTTATCAGCAGTTTGTCTGCAGGATCAAGAATGCATCATCGGCATTTGGCGTTTTCCCGCCTTCGAGCCTGTTCCCGGTCGCGGCCGCTCTCTGTGTAAGACTTATCGGGAGCGAGTTAAGACACATGCGGCAAGATATTAGATGGGCCGGGCCTAATGGGTTTTGCATCCCACATTGCCGGAGCCTACGGGCAGTCATTTACACACTTTTATAGTATCGGCCATGTGCTCAACCCGATCACTTTAAAACGCGGTACATACAGTGCAGTTACACAAGAAGTTACCGTATTGCTAACTGCATGATCACTAGTATCGAGCGAAGTTCCTTGTTTCGCGTCGGTTAGAAGAAGTGTATACGTAGACCTATACGATGTGAAATGTGCTCAAGTCGAATATTATAAGCATCGAACAGTACTACCAACAGAGTAAAGTCAGCGACCTTTGTTCTGCGAACGCGCTACTTATATATATATTTACTTGGTCGCGGAGGAAGTAGACAGTTATTTCTCTAAGTACATTTCCACATGTCGCAAAGCTAGTATCAGCATGACAAATTGCACGATTGCCTTAGTGTGGACACGCTTGTGGAAACAAATACTGTGACATTTTCGCGTCATTTGGACAGCTTGACTGAGGGGAGTTTTGGCACTGCCGTTCATTGGTTGAGTGGGTGTGCATATCTGGACGAATTCAACCAATCGGGGACCGCCAGGAACTTAAGATGAGCACGTCCAGCCCCTTTGGCAGACGGAAGAAAAGTGGGTCACAGACGGAGGTCAAGATCGCTGTGACTGGAGTGAGTGGTGTCGGGAAGAGTGGTGAGTTCATTTAATAGGGGTCTATACCCGATGTTCCCCAATTAATACGTGTTCCCCAATACCTATGCTATATTCCCCAAAATCCTTAGGGTTAGGGAACAATGCTATAGAGAACATAAGTATGCACCCCATTTAATATGCAGCAGTAATGATAAAGCATAGAACATTACACCGTGCGTTGACCATTGAATCGCCCTTTTAATTACAATCAAGTTGTCGACTTAAAGTTTGTTGCTTCGAAATTGCGTACGCGGTCCGTATGACAAAAAAAACAGGACAAATATTTTGATTGATTGGATTCTAAATCACTTTAGAAGCTATGCAGAGATTCGGCCAGCTAATATGTTCAACTTCAAAGCAATAAAATCCCAAAATCTCAGCTTGTATAAGTGTTGGTATAATTAATTTATGTGGTTTCTCCAACCATTTGAGACAGAAGATCGACAGTTTAGATTTGCCCCCCCCCCACGCTAAAATAACATTGTTTGTACATGATATGAACAGCTACGTTGCATACACACCATACACTTCGCGAAATTCAGTGCCTGACTGTTTCTAAGCACACAAGGCGTCCGACATTCCGTCATTTTATGGAAAGTCTCATTGTGTTCGGGTCACGAAGAGTTCGAGTGACTCATGCGATCACCTGCTAAGATCGAACAGGCGAAGTTCTTGAAGAAGAGAAGACAACAAAGTGTGGCAAGTGAAGAGTCGATCCTTACGGGGAAAGTACGCTGTGTGTGCCGTTCTGTTCTGGCTTTTTTTGCGGATAAGGATAGCCAAAATTAGCCATGAATCGTGCGCGTCAATGATTTTGTTGAAGAGCGGAGACAGTATTATCTAACACGTTTTAAGGGCCTTTCACACCAGTGCTTCACTTTTAAGGAAGCTATCCTTATTTTAAGGACATTTCAAAGTCCTATGGACATTTCAAAGGAAATGAAAAATGTAAGGACATTTCAAGGAAAAGGCAAAATCTGAAGGGGGGGGTCTGCGGAACGCAGATATATGCTCATGATTGCTAACAATGCATTAGGTGTATCCTCCAGAAACTGAGGCCCCTCTAAAGTACACCCCCCCCCCCCGTAGAAATTGATAGACAGAGCACATAAGCAAGTACGATTTAGGCCTACACATTCGCCCGAAAATCTCCAACATTAGGGGCTTTTGATTGCTAATTTACCGTATGCTAAATGTCTTGGTCAAAATAAATCCTCGTATTCGTAACGTATTACACTCGATGAAAAAATCTCGAAAAGTCTTGTTTGCTTACCTCAGACACAGCAGCTTAAACGTACATACGTGCCTATAGTTATTCTTCTGTAGCTATTTAAGCGAAATAAAACAAAAACATGTTTAGCGTCCCCGCCCGCTTCTTTTTTTGGAGGCCGCCTCCTTTTTTTTAAATGATAATTTTTCAATAGTGACATCATTTAGGCATCTTTATCTGTTGCATCTAGCCCATATAAAGCTGTTATATCATTTCCTGAGTCCAGTGGCGGCCATAAAAAAAACTGGCGGCCATCTCGAAAAAAAGCCCGGTCGGGCGGCCATTTTGGAGGGGGAAGAAAAGGGCCTACCGCGATCCTTTTTTACAAAAAGGCAGGACGCTAAACATGTTTCTTTTTATTGCGCCATATTAAGGCGATCAAATTATGAGCCCACGCTGTCAAGGTTTACCAATTCACTGTTAGACATAAGTTCTCAGTCAATATAGAGAAATTTAGCACGTTTTTGAAGAAACTGTTTCAAAAAGCAGTTCAACTTTTAGTGACCAAAAAAGTTTAAACCCCGCAAATCGTTACATTTTAAAGGTTTAGTTAGGCCAAAAAAAAAGTCTCCGGTTTCTGTTATGCGCGCGCGTCGCCGTAGCCATGCGCGTCGGCAAAATGAAAAAGTTTTTTTTTCAATACAAGATGATGTCTCAAAACCGCCAAACTCACTGGTTTGACTGGAATCCTGCTGCTGCACACTTTTAACGTGTTTTTAGATGGGGTTATGAACGAGAATAAGCTTTATGTGGCCTCTCTGGACTCCCATATATTTGCACTAAGTTTAGTCGGGCACCATTTGCAGTCATTTGAAGCCAAAAAAAAAAAAAAAAACAGGTAAAAAAAAAAAAAAGCCGCGTCGCCGCACCACTTTTGGGGCAAGCTCCATACCAGAAACCGGAGACTTTTTTTTTTGGCCTTATGTGGACGTTTATATTCCGCTTGATAAAGATCTTTTCAACTATCAGGAATCGCGTTTTAAATCCAAAAAGGGCGCACTCCGGTCGATAGTGCTCGTTTAATAGGTTCAATCTTAAAACTGATTGGAAAAAGAATCAGAACGATTTGCATCCATCTCACACTTTTTTTTAACATTAACCCTAACTTCAGCTAAAAGTACAAACAAACTACCGAGTAGTTACCTGTAGTATTCATTTCTTTAGTGTGCACAACGCATGTAAGGCCAAATAGAAAAAAAAACATGTTCAGCGTCCTGCCTTTTTTGAAAACAAAAGGAAGGAGGAGGCCCTTCTTTCCCCTCCAAAATGGCCGCCCGACCGGGCTATTTTTCAAGATGGCCGCCAGCTTTTCGTTTTAAATGGCCGCCACTTGGACTCAGGAAATGACATACCAGCTTTATATGGGCTAGATGCAACAGACAAAGAGGTCAAAATGATGTTACTGTTTAAAATTAATCTCTTTTTTTTCGTTTAAAAAAAAGGAGGCGGTCTCCAAAAAAGAAGCGGGCAGGGACGCTAAACATGTGTTTTTTTATTTGGCCTAATATTCTGTGGTATTTCGTACGTTGTCTACAGTGATCACTGGCAGTGTACCATTTGCCCACAGTTTTAAATATACTTTCCAGACTTGTTTCCCATCAAACAATAAAATCTTGTCAAAAATTCAGAGCGATCCGACACCACACTCCGTGAGGAATACATGTACATATACACGTGCACGTAATTACCGTATAAAGAAAATTCCTGCCAAGGCCAGGTGGCACCATATTCAGCAAGAATGCAATCCGATGAAATAATTCGCGCTAGGTAGTTTTGTTTCCCCAAGGGAGGGTGGTAAATGGCGAAGGGTTGACGTACGCGATACCACCCGGCTGCAGCACCGGGACAAACCCGGTGCGCCCGTACCGTAGAACTCATCTCCTTCCCCCGTCCGTGCAGCTGTCCAAAGTTGAAGACCTTCCTGGGGTCAGCAAGAGTGCGCGGTGGAGGCTAACATCAAGATTGTAAATCTTTCTCCTTTTTTGATCAGGCAATTTCATTCGTCGTAAAGGTTGCTTTAAAATTAATTGTATTCAATCGTGATGGTTATAAAACTCTGTTGGTAGACACACGAACATAAAACTTGTGTTTTTTTTGTAGTAATGGTATAGCCTTTTAGGCCTAAGGTATTTTTTTTCGCATTACAATTTATGAATTCCTTCAACAGTAGCATAATTGGTTTCATCTACGCTTTACTTTTCTCTCCGATTCGACATTTGATTCATTTGATGACATCCATGAAGTTGGGGCACAGATAGGGGAAATATTTGGGAGAACTGAGCCTTTGATGATATAGGAATGGCATTTGCACACCTAGTATTGCTCACAAGTTGTCACAAACTCTTGCATAATTATATGTGTCCCCAAAATCCAGCCAGGCACGTCTGTGGTCACGTCAGACCATGGAGGAATAATTCCTCCATGGTCAGACGCATCATCACTTAGCAGACGCACTTGTGTGAACTTCGACTGTCTGCACCAAATATCACTGATTAATCATTGATATCTGCTGTGACAAATTAATGTCATGCATTGTAGTCAAGCCTTTGGGTTTTTTTTAAGGGGATTCTCACCAAACGAAGTGCTGATGACGTAAAGAGATATCCCCTTTATATAGAGAGCATCTGAAAAGGACATCACAGCAATAGGGTCAATGTTGTAACCTTCAGGTGCTGATGGGGAAAAGTGAACGTGGCACTGAAAGCACTCTTTTACAAATTAAATTCGAAAATTGTTTCTAATTCGTTACATTAAAGTGACGTTCTTTTGTTGTTTCTCACACTTAAAGATAGGAATTGAGCTTGGAAAAAAGTGCTTAAGCGCCGGTTATAGGCTTCTCTGAAAAAAAATAACGAATTAGAATGAGACATAACATAACACAACACTAGGACTTTCATTAAATTTTCAAAATCTCCGTAAAGATTAATTTATCTGATCATAAGTTCGGAAAAGGTTTCATTAAGATGTAATGAAGTAAATTTATCAACTGTTTTTTTCTCTTAATCTTGAGAAATGACTAGAAATCTAGTCGCTACGAAACACACGCATCAATCATGTTTAGCTTTTAGCTTTTCGATCGCTCCTGATTTTCTAATCAATAATTCCGACTAGAAAATAACCAGGGTATTTGAATTGGTTTTCAGTTGCACCCGGCTGACCCTAAATGTCTGAGGTAAATTTACTATTTCCTGCGGCTTCAATATTAAAAAACTTGTGTGCGAATGGAATAGTGGACGAGGATTGAGAAATTGGAAGAAATGAGAGAGGGTACTGATGTGAGGTAAATATTTTCATTCTGAAAAGTAAAGAGGCTGTATGAAACCTTCGGCACGCTGTACTAGGGGAATCAAGGGCACCCCCACCCCCTCCCCAAGGAAAATTTTAAAATCTACGATGCTTTTTCCTGCATTCTAAGGTAGGGCCTAATTGTGAATAGATTTGAGGAACTTTACCATTTCATTTACTACCTCTGGCCCCATTTTACTGGAATCATAACAGTTAGTCACACGGCGGGGGGGGGGGGGATGCAACCCCCGTAACCCCGCCCCTCCCTAGATCCGCTACTGGAATCATGCACACCTTCAATAAATTTCTCTGAAAACAGAACACCAAAAGGCTGCAATAAAACAAAGGAACACGCAAGAACAGCAAACTGCAGAGAGAAACAGTGACCAAAATGGATAATAATTACTCAGGAGAAGATTGTTTCTTAAGCGACAAGAATATTATGGCCATAAAAACTGGTGAGATGTGACAAGATGATGAGCTGTCCCTGTAGTAACTTCTCCTAGCGCGGTGGATGTAATATAGCAGAGCGACATTAATAACGTGTAGTGAGAAGGGTGTGAAAATTAATTCGGTTGTAATTCGCCTTGGAGGAGGAATTAATACGACCGACGTCTACGCACGTATTACATACTGCACGGTCAATGAACTGCAACTGCGGACGTGTCCGTGTTGACTTCCACATAAAATGCAGCAGAAATAATTCTGCGAAATTATGTGTCTAATATCTGTTTGGCACAGTGGTTTTAATTGATGGCTGCATATTTAAACATAAAGACGATATAGCTATGACCTTAAAAGTAAACATGGCTCTTTGGGATATTTTCAACCACTGTGGTTTATTGTTACTCAAATCGTCGTCTCGGAAATTTGTGGGGTTGGAATCCCAAACCCCGGCTCTTCGTGGTTGAAAAGCATGCGTATTGCCCAATTGCAGACAGGCAGTTCTCATGGGAGCGAGGTTGATCAATCTGTGGTTCCGTTAATGACTATACGTTGAGTGAGTTCGCGTGGCCCACACATTCAGCGGGGAGTTCTGTACTTTCTGTGAAACTGGTCGCCCCCCGGCTAATAGGATTTTGATGTTCATGTCATTTCTATCACACACTTTTCACACTTCATATCTCTCTCTACTCTCGCTTTGTCAATCCAATCGACGATTTCCCTAGGGTCGGCTAGTGGGCGGCATACCCAGCATATCCCATGCATTTAAATAAGGGCGAATCGCTTTCACGCTGATCCCCGTGCATTATTTATGACGGGGGAGGCGTTTGTTTGCTTGCGATGGGTACCAGCGAATGTCGTGACAGTCCGCCCTTAATTGGATGGGTTCTGCGTGGGATATCGTGATTTTTTAGGAGCAGTTGGGAAGAACGATACATCAAAATGAGCGAGGAATGATGACCCCACAGCGACGTGTGGGTGGGAGATGACGGATGTGAGGCTTTGGTGACATCACCCAGGGGAGGTTTGCCTCTTGACCGATAGTTGACCTCGCGGAATTAATTTTGGCCGCAGATTTCGAACTCTGCATCATTTTGCACTTGCTCCAAGGATTGTGCTGTTAATTACAATAACCATATCTGGCTCGCTATCCAGACAAGTGAATATGACGGTCCTTGGAATTTTTTCCCCCTAACCATAAAGTACAGAGCAGGAGTGTTAACTTGTTTTTTTTTACATCATCTCACAGCTCAGATCTAAGCTGTGCAAAGATATAGGTTCCATTGAAATATAGGCCTATATATGCGTGTGAAGACATCCTGGCATAGCAAACAGGCCAATTTAGCCCATTTGGATTAAGCTTGTGGTGATTATCATCTTTATTTTTGGACATAATAGGTTTGATGGTAGCGTTTATGAAACTGTCAAACTGACAAATATAGGTAGACTGACTGACAGACAGACAGACAGACCAACATGCATCACGGTGGTATTCATTACTCAGAAATGCTATACAAGGACCCTAACTTCGCCTGCAGCTGCACGCACGATTTTCCTTATGTTCCTTTTTGAAATACCGCATGTAATAGCCCCGCATATATACGTCACAGTTTCATCTCAAGGAATGCTTTGGATTCGCCCGAAATGAAACCGTAATTGAGACCCGTGACAAGCCATCGAATCAATCATGACTTCACCTTCTGGTCAAATTAAACCAGAGATGCATGTACTTTCTGGTATGTTTTTTACCGCCCATCATTCCCACACCATCATTGTGTTGTCCCTGCTGAAAATGAGCTGGAGGGGAATTATGATCCGCCGTATATAATCTGATCGAGCACAAGAATCCCAAGTCCTTATCAAAACGTTCTTCATGGCAAGGTCCGCCGGATCATTAATTCGAGGCCCCATGCCACGCACTGCAGACATCGCATGGATGTCATTTTCATGACTAAAGTGCAGTTGTCAAAATAATTCACTCACTCTCAACACAATCGAGTCAGCCCCACTGCGTACAGTCGTGTGATAACATGATATGACATCCCAATGCAATAATGTTCATTGACTGTCAGTTTGGACGGATGAGACATCGGGAAAGACAGCTGCAAAGATTAAGAAGCTGGTTGAGAACATCCGAAGAACTTGTGGTCTGGGACCACACTGCTCGGTCTAGATAAATCCGAATCGGTTGGGGCCGGCGAGCGAGCAGAGCTCGAGTCAAGTTGAGTAAATTGCATGCTAGCTGAGCCGAGTCGAGCCGAACTTAGCCGAGCTGGCCACGCACCGAGCCGGGATGAGCCGATCGCGAAATCAGAATCCGAGATGGAGTCTGACGGTAATTGGAACTGACATACGATGGTTATTGGTACATACTGCAGTTTAATCAGCACGGGGTTATCATATACGCAAACCTGATCAGCCATGTGGTTTCAATAGTGATTTTTTTTTTTACAAGAGAGAAAAAAAACCTGTTTAGTGGGGGGGGGGGGGGGGGGGAACGGGTCTCCACATTTTTTGTCTGTCCGTAAAATTACTATTTTAATGGTGGGTAGGGGTGCTAAGTTATGGGTGCGAAGTGGGGTTTCATTTAAAAACAAATACAGTTGGTTAACTGTTGCCGGGAGGGGGCAGGTTGCCACCCACAACACTGCTCTACTAGACCCCTCCCCGTAACAATGGATCCCTGCAGTATAATTATGCCACAAAACGCATGTTCGCTGCATCAAGAAAGACACACTCTGTAATGAGAATAAGAGAAATAAAGAGCATTTTTTTCCAGGCCCAAGACCAGATTTTCGCTTCTAATGTCTATTACCTTTCACCATCATAGATTCATACAAATAACAGACTCACGCCTTAACGTTTAAAACAAATTTATTGTAAAGCTATAATCGAGTTGTTGAGGTCATGCTTTCAGTCTAGGCGCCGTAGTTTAAGGACACGCACTGTGTCTTAATGTAATTACTGCCAACAATTAGAGTCAAGTTATCCGGAGTACAAGTCGTGAAAGGCTTTTCTATGCCCCAGGACGTACGACCCTCAAACGGCGAACACGTTATTGAATAAAAATGAATTGATCACAACAGACACTGAGGCCATTACCATGAATTAGATAAGCACAGATAATTTTCTATACAACCTGTGTGTACGTCTGCTGAGCCAAAATTGATTAACAGCCCAAAAATCATGAAATATTTATTGCTTTTTAGTTCCAAGCTGATTTTTGGCTAAGCAGAAATTATGTTTTTTAGAAGCGCGGGGCGAAAACAAACTTGCCGACAGACCACTTCTTGAAATGTCATCCAGCCGCCGCAAAATCGAACATTATTAAACCAAGTTTGCATAATCACATGAAAAAAACAACACACCGCGGAAGACAAAGCAGTGCTGGAGATTATAAATATATAGATGACGTTATAAATTAGGAATTTTCGTTTACTGGCCTCGCGGCGTGGGATGTAGGTCGTGAATAGTCGGCTTGAGGTAATCGTTAATCGAGACATAGTTTGTAACATTTTGCTTTCATTTTAAGCGGCGAGAATTTGGAAAGTGTTGTGAAGTGGCCCAAAATATTTAAAAGAAAGAAAGGCACATATACATAAGCTCAAGTGGGTATTCCTTAACACACAACTCATTTTTTTGTTTTCCTTTTCTTTCTGTTCAGTTTTTTTCGGTAACTGTTGTTTTGGGAGTTTTGTACACCTTTCAAGTTGGTTCTGTATCATTGCGCTCGTAAGGTCACTAGGAAATGCCTTAACCTCGCACTCTTCTGTAAAGAGTGAAAATCACTCGAAGTTGCCCCCTGTAGACCGTTATCGTGTAGCGGCCATCTTGATTTTACTCATTCAAGTCAACGTAACCAAAGCAAGGCGGGAAGGAAAAAAAATAGTCTGTTTCTCTTTGCGCAAAGAAATTATCATTCCGTAAAGTTATTGGATACAGGGAAAATTACTGAAATGGTGGCAACAAGATAAAGGTATGGCTCTTTAAAAAGAGTGGAAGTTAATTCGATTCCTGAATGTTGTCAGAGGAATTTATAAGACGTCAACGAATAGTTAAGGAGGTCCATCAAAGTTTGAAATGAAATATTAATTTAAGACGAAATTGATTTTATCAAATATTGAAATTGCTCAATTTTAACCCCAAACGCTTTAAAATATATAGCCAGGGAAACATGTAGTTCATTAAAGCAGGTGATGACAGATTTTCGTTAATTGTCTTTTTTTCTGTGTTTTCTTTCCTGTCAGCTGTTACGGTGCGCTTTCTGACCAAGCGCTTCATCGGTGAATATGGACACGAACCAGGTACGGCATGCCCACCAAACTAGTAATGAGTTCAGAAAAGGGGAATTAAGAACATAGACCTTCATGGTTTATAATAAGTGTTATTAGGAGTTACTTTTTTTATAGCAAAATCACGTAGGGCATTGTGCACAGTGGCGTAAATTCGTGTCGGCGAGTCGGGGATGGAGGAATGACCATACGACCAAATCCTAAAATTTCCCGGACATGTTAATTCGAAAGGGGCCGGGATGGGGGGGGGGGGGCAGGATACCGCATAACAATAGGGGGCGCCTTCATGTTATTTATACTATTTGTTATACTATTTGGTCTCCGTTACAAGCTATTTAAAAAAGAAACACATGAAGAAACATTATATCGAAACAAAGTTTCATCAGTATTTTTCAGTTGTAAACATTTTGTTTCCGTTTTAGATTTTTCTTCTAGTGTCATCTAACCAATCAATATATTTTAAAGAACATATTTCCGGCTATTTCTTTTTTGTGTTTAAATCAGGTGCATATTTATTTGCTCATCTCTATGACTTCGGGCTCCGTGCTAGGAACGAGCAACGCTTCTGGGGTTTGTAATGTACTAAGTACCCAATGCACTGGACCTATTGCTCAGGTCTTAAAAGCAACACCTGATGATTGGTTTTTTTGTGTATCTCTCCAGAAACCAAATACCACCACCAATGTAAGATAGATGGAGACATAGTACTGATGGAGATTCTAGATACTGGACACGAGGTAGGACCTGCTTAATCACAGCTGTAAAGTTCATGTATGTACATAGGTCTTACATCCATCATAAGTCTTACAACAAAATTAGAGCTCATGTGCCGTATTACTGGGTTTTTTCTCCTTTGGGTGGAAAAATTCACTGAGAGCATACAGCGGGGAAACGATATTTTAGCTCCCTTTCAACTCACCTCAAAAGTGAGATAAAATGCTTTGTATTGTTTAACACTACGACCAAGTTCATTGAGTGGCCCCTTCAGAAAAAGATACCCTACAGATTTCCCCCTAAATTGAAATAAGTTGGACCCTAGGTTTTTTTCACTTGCTTTCCGCATTATCCTGTACAACCTTTTCATCCCCACCCCACCCACCATCCCCATTTCTTCAGAATGTCCTTACGGACGATGTCTTACAGTGGGCGGATGGTCTACTTCTCATCTACTCCATCACGGACATGAGGAGCATCGATGCCCTGCGTCGAGCCAGGAACATCTTGGAAGAGAGCCGAAATTCCAAGACGGTACCGGTAGCGTTTACGGTGGTTGCAAACAAGGCGGATCTGCTGCATCTACGCAAAGTTGACACCATGGAAGGCTAGAAATACTTTTCATCTAATTTTCCCTTTACCCTAACTCCCTAGGGGTGTGCAAAATCATATTAAAATTGGAGGATTCAGGACTGTTAGGGGTTTAAAGAGTTGGAAGTCGTACATTTTCTGCATGATGCTGGAATACAGTTCAATTATCATGCTGCATTTCAATATTTCGTTTTGCCTTTCACGTAATTTTATGAGAGCTATAATAATCAGTAATGTCCCCGAGGGCTAAAAAGTGTGATAAGTGTACATTTTATTTACTTAAAATGTATGTTGAGTCTAAGATACTCCGTTTAAGTATTTTGTGTTGACATGTTGCGCAACATACATGTACCTTTTGTGTAGCGCCCTCGGCGGTTCTGCCTTGTTAAATTATTTTCGTGGGCTTCGTCATTACCCTTGTCATGCGAGGACCTGACAACAAGTAGTTTGTCTTCGTCTTGCAGGATCGGAATAAATCGCCGAGAGAAGCCAATGGGCCTTATTCACGAGTCGGCCATATTGGATTGAAAGTTAGGTAAAATCTTCATTTTTGGAACTTGCGAAGAGAAATGAAAGCAAGTTCATTGATAATAAATTCCAGTCTGCTTCAATGAATAATTCAAAATTTGTAATTAAACATTCCCTAATGTTTAAAGACATATTTTAAAAAAAAAATGACAGTAAAATAAGGCTGCATTGTGCCTGCATAAATAGGCTGGCGCCATCCCATTACACAGTTAACAAATAATGAAATACACTCAGGGAACTCGACAAAAATGGCCAACTCGTGAATAAGGCCCATTTGCCGCTTTCTCAAATATTGTCTGTTTAAAACGACCCTTTACATACAAAAAAAATCACAAGCGTATTTGGTTGGGACGGGAGCCAGTGCATGCCTCTTTAACCGTTCGAATCAGGAACCGCAATCGAAACCAGCAATATTAAAATCTACATCTCCTCGACACACAAAAATTGTAAAAAGTAGGTTATGCCTCTTGGGCACGCACCACCCATCGCGGAATAAATCAAACAACTTTTCATCTCTGAAAAAAATCGATGAAGTACGTCAGTCTCAAAAAGTTTGCACGCCATAGATATCTCGTCCTGTTGTTTATGCAGCTTGGTGTGCTGAATAATTAAGTACTGTGGAGAAAGGAAAAGGTCAAGAGTGATCCGTGGATCTCAACAATTTTATCGAGGCAATATTGTCACGAAGCGGATGACATAAATCAGTCCTACAAAGTAAATACTGCTTCCAGAAAGTAAACATTGATTCTATTTCATTTACATATAAACAAAATCATGGGATTTATTTTGGACAGATGCATAATTTATTGGGCACCAGTTTAATGGAAAAATGCATTTATATGCACTTTCATTTTCCTTACAATTTAAGGCAAGTTTTAGCCGGTGCTTTGAAACAAAGAGAGGAGGATTTCTTCATGCGTGTGCTGCGAAAGACTCTCTTGGGGCATTACAAGTTACAAACACAGACATCACCACTGTTGGATGATCTCAAATAAGGCTAATGGGACGCGTGATGTGGACTGCTTCCTTTCCGGTCAAGTAAATAAGACGGCTTATGTGTTATGTAGACTATAAAGCCTACACTAATTTCATCCTTGCGAAGAATCGAGTTGGAGCTTTACTCAGGAAGAAAGAGTAGCAAATGTATTGACGAATCCAGCATGATTTCGTTCACTGAGGCCCCCTTCAATGGCGCAAGCACTGTGCCAGATTTTGCACAAAGCTAATGCCTCCGTGGGGGATTATCTGAACAACAGCTAGCGCGAAGATTTCGCCATTGAAGGGGGTGGGCATCCGTGAAAGAAATGTTAACATGGCGGATTATTCTGTAGGACTGCGTCTATCCTGGCGACGCCAGTGCCCCAAATTTAAGACCATGACTACCCAAAGAATGAGTCAAAGGATGCATGCATTCCCGTTCTCTCATGGAATACATCATACAGTGGATGTTGTTTTCGTGCATGCACCGCGCACGTGCACCACACAGCGAAGCAAGGGGCATCTTAGTTCTTTGAAATCCTCGTCACTTCTTGAGCAGGACACTGATAAACGAACTGCTATTTGATACACCATATCCGCTGCCCTATTGAACCATGACGGCGATATCACAGGTACAATATAATCTGCATGGAAACCAAATTGAAAGTCTGTTCTTGAATTGGGCTTCAGGAAAAGGCCTCTATCGTTTCCCTCCCGAACAGTAACCAGACGTTTTGAACAGATGGGAGGGATAAAAAAAAATTGGCAAAATATCAGTGTGTCTAAATTTAGCCCTTCGTCAAATCGCCAAGCTATTTTTGGCCCGTTCTTGACAAATAACTTCGCTTTGACGGGGTCGCTCTAATTGTGATATCTAAGTACGTGCGCCGGACACGGCTTTCAAAGAAATCTTAGGCGTTGCAACAAGCCTCCGCGGATGTTTCGTGACCGAGTTGTTCTCAAACGGGGTTTGGGATTTAATAGTGATCTGTGTTTTTTTGTTTTTAATCAGACTTGTCCTGGATGCACTTCTTCATTAACAGCAAAGAATGAAAGAAGAGGGATATGATATATTGTTGTATCATGTCAGCGTTCGCCGATAGCTTGACTTGGAATCACGACCCACAAAATAGCCGTTCATCTGCACATATAATAACACAACAATTTATTGACGTGACGAGGATACATAATATTTATCGCCCGAGGCAAGGTATTCTTACAATCTGTCAGCCGTGGACGGATGTTCTTCGATTCAAGTGCCAACTTGACACATTACAACTGGCGCAAGTTCACAGTGCCACGCGTTATTTACTTCACTCGCTCCCTTGAGCTCTCAACATGGGTGTTGATTGCTGCATTTTTTTAAACTCTCTCTCAGTTTACTTATTACTAGGTCAATTTGGTTTTTAAATGGTCCATGAAGTAAATTTCTTTGGAACATATTGTTTTGTGCAACTTTCTTCTCCTCCTAAACGTATGAAAACTGTTTGACATCCCTTTTTGGTTGATTTATTGAAAAGTGCACTTTTTAAAATTTGTTTTTAATTGGCCATGCTTTTCCGGACAACTCAGGGCGCTGTTGCTGTGTGGTCATTTCAGGAAGACACTGTTCAGTTTAGGGGTTTTCTGTTCAAAGTGTGAACCCAAAATTTGCTCATTGAAATTATTTTTGAGAACAGTTTGCTCATTGGCTTACTGCCAAGTACTGACGCAACAACGAATCACCAAAGAAAAGAAAATTTATGACAGCGAAATATCCCAAATTCTGGAAACTTTTGGTGCTGAATAATCTGTAATATTTAGGTTCCTCTCTGAAATGACATCACACTTCTCCATGAATATGGAAATTCGCATTAGCATAAAAACCAAAAAGCACCAAAAATACCCTTGAAAATGGCAAAACAAAAATAGAAAATAGGGTTAATGGGACGCAAACGTGTATTTCAAGGATTGCATTAAAAAAATTGCATGGCCCTTTAAGAAAAGTAGGATGGATTTTAATACCAAAGAAAGTAAAATGTGTCGACCATACATGTATACGGACAATCTACACAATATTCCAGATAAATACTTCTCTATAGTATGAAGAATAAATCTATAATATGAAATCCTTGGTTCCTTTGACAGATGGTTAAGGGGGTCAAAGTCTCTCTGGATTAAGAAAGGAATCGTATTACATGAAAAAAATTAATATTTTAAAGGCCATGAACTTTTCAATAACATATAAAGAGTGTATATCCACGGCCACACAGGTTGCAATTCCTGAAGAGGGATTGATTGATTAAACGGATTTAAAAATTTCTCCACTTTCTTTCTTCTTTTTTTTCACAGGTGAACGATTATCCAAAGACATGGGATGCTCGTTCGTCGAGCTCTCGGCATCGGAGAATTACGACAAGATAGCCGACGTCTTCCACGAACTTTACCGAGAGATCCGAATGTACAAATTCGGCACGCGGTCGACGCTCTTCGGCAGAATGTTCGGCCATACTCGGGACAAAAAGACGATGACATTATAAGAGAGTTTAGCACCATCTAGATCAATTCATCTGTACGTTTGAGATGCCTTAAAATACAAGGGATATGTTTGTTCCCTACTGTCAGAGGAACAAACTGCATTTTCTTCCAAAACATGAGCCCACAAGAAGACTAACGGGCGTACAAGTACATGTACCGAAATGATGCCACCGCAGTATTTCATACGAATTTCCATAAGCAGCCAGTCTCACCATGGTGTTCGGCAATCAACGGAAATCTGATGGCTCAAACCGGATATAGAATCAACGATAATAGCATCTCCGGCTAAAGACAAACTCCCAGCAAGGTTTACTCGTCAAAGTTTGGAAATGATGATGCTTCATTTGTAGAAACTGTTCGAGTATGAAATAGGTCTTCAAATCGTTTTGCGAGAAGAAAGCAAAACAAGGTTTAGTGCTCACTGATACATGTATATCTTTTTCTTTTTTATTGGTTCGCGCCAGTATGTGCCGACTTTTGCCTGCATTCACCATCGACCACCATAGCAAAATACCTTTTTTCAGCCGCCATATTTGAGGTGTGTTTGTCATGTTAATTCATTAACAATGAATGCACAAGATGTTTAATCATGCGTATCGCTGTTGAACAAAAGCACACACCTCTAAGATGGCTGCAGTGCAAAAGATCGGTACAGTCAGAGTATCCTTGAAATCCGGAATTGTAAGAAACTGTCACGTATTTCATACTGAACTTTAAATCGTAGCAACATTTCGTTTCGGAAATGAATTTTAAAAAAAGGATTCAAACACGGAGGTAGGGGCTCCAGAAAAAGCCGACGTTGGTTTGTTGAGACCCTTGAGGGATGTAATTACTGTTTAATTAACAAATTACGGTCGCAGAATAATTTCTGCTTTCACGAAAATCGGTGCTATATAGTACTGAACTCCTCCCTTTTCAGTAGCACCAGTAATTTAAGAAATAAACAAGAGTTCAAACAAGGTTTTTTTCCGCGTGTCTTCTTCAAAGATCGACCAATGATGACGTGAGAATAGGGTGATGGTTCAGATTGTGTGCACAGCCTAATATATCGCATATCACAACCGATTTTCACTTGAAGGTGCATGCATTCCCTTTAAAAATGGTCAGTTTCTTGGATCACAGAATTGGCGTAAAGGTTGTACAAATCACCCTCCAGATGGAAAATGTTGCAAACGAGAGATTGAGTCATTACAAAAAAGCCTGTCACTGACCTGCTGAAGCCTACGTTTTGTTTTTGTATAAAACGTGGGAGTATAAGTAGTTCAATACCGGCAAACTCATCTTTAATTGAATGATGTCAGCAACCTGCACTGTTGGGCAAAAGGAGTTGATTATTCGACCAACGATGGGCGAATAGTTAACACGTTCAAATTTTGGGCAAAATTGCCTATACATATTTATTGCGTTGTTTATACTTTGCCCAACGAATTTTTTGCCCAATATTTTTACAGTGTGATAGGGCGCCATCTTGTGGTAATATCGCACGACTTATGTATGTGCAGTACCTGTGTATCATGATTTTCTTCTACTGATAACACCTAATGTGATGGGAAGAAAGGAAGAGTGAAGGGGCCTTACAATAGGCAGCAAGTGTGATTTTTTTGTCAGTGTTGGGACTGGATGGGGAACAACGGCTTGGAATATTCACAAAGTGTGAGGGTTTAGAGCTGGGGAGGGTTGTGGCTAGACGCCACAATACTCTGGGGAAACTGTTCAATTATGTCGCGCAAAACGCAGCTGGACTGGTGTAGTGTGAATTTAGGACCATGAAATACTGATTTGCTGGTTGTATTGCGCATGCCTACGTTTGGAATGAGAACGTTCAACCAATGAAACGTTCAAAGGCATCGGATTTCATGGGAGTCCAAATGTCATGTGACACTGAAAAAAAATGTTTAAGACCAGCCAGCCATGTCTTTATTATCCGTTTAAGACCGGCCACGTGACGGGTTCTCGACCAATAGGAATGGGAAAACTGTATCATGTATTTATGAATAATGATTTATGAATGATAATAAATATGTGCTTGGTCGGTATTAACGCTCTGTTTAAGACCGGTTGGAGTCTGGAGTGCTAATAGTTACCTTCGGCTTCGTCTCGGGTAATTATCACCCATCCAGACTCCGACCGGTCTTAATTAGAGTTTTTAATACCTCCCAACCACACATTTTATTCCGTTATTCAAACAAGACTGTGCGCTGTAGTCCCAAACCAGGTCGGTAGTCTCCCAGCCAATTTTTTTTTATTTCACGAGTGACAGTATACGTCAGTCGGGGAGTCAATCAAGTCAGTCAGTCAGTGAGATAGGTATAAAAAATACAAGAATGGCTCTCTGTGAACAGCAAAACAGGGGAAAATATTGTGATTCATGTCGTGGGAAAAGTGGCATAGAGGGAAACTTATAGACGCATTTGAAAAAATCAACAACTTTCACCATCAGCTTGGTCAACATCCATAAAATGTTTAATATATAACTGTGTGTCGACCAGTGCTTA
Source organism: Patiria miniata (assembly GCF_015706575.1). Taxonomy (NCBI): domain Eukaryota; kingdom Metazoa; phylum Echinodermata; class Asteroidea; order Valvatida; family Asterinidae; genus Patiria; species Patiria miniata. The sequence continues at coordinate 9,467,699 of NW_024037051.1, read as the reverse complement.
TGTAGCGCGCCCTCTATTGGAAGAAATGGATGAGAAAGTACTGAGTGTCCTTACACTGCATTATATTAAATTCATTCTTTCACGGTTGCTGTCAATTTTCAAGATTCTTGTATCTTATTATTTAAAATTGTTTCTTGCGCACCAATTGTGTATTCTGGCAAGAGCTGTAATGTTCAAGTTCCTTTCTATTTGGTTAACAGTGGAGGAGCTATACACGTTAAAGTGGAGTCATCTGCATACATAAACAGATTGCAATTTTGAGGGATGCAAGTTCGCAGATCACTGGAGTAAATGATGAATAAGCGTGAACCTAAGATTGACCCCTTCGGAACATCAACGTTTAGTGGTAGGACCTTTGATATGTTGCCTACGATATATTAACAGACTGACTACGACCACTTAGGTACGACGTAAACCAATTGATTAAATAAGTTGACATAAACAGCTTTTTATATTAAAAGAGCAGGATTTCGGAGGGATTTTAAAATGGGATGGCGTCTTATATAGATCAGCGAATTAGTAAAATGTGACTTTTTTTAAGAGAAACTATGGAGCTTTCAGGAGCTAGCAATTGTAAAACTCAGCGAGTGTTGCTAAAATTCGTGTTCTATGCTCAAGTGAACAACTGCACTCCATAATGTTTTTTATTGTCATCGTCTCTGCTGCTTTACAAGCGGAATCTGTAGAGATAAAAGAAATATATTTAATACATGTATATTACATTTTTGTTCACATTTGAAGCGCTACCCAACTATCGGATTGAGAAGATATGTCACCAAAAATTGAAAATTAATAAACGAAAAATACATCTAAATGCCTTTTGCTACATTACCTCAAGAATTAGTAAAGACTTGCTCTACAAGCAGGGTCTTCAGTCCTTCCGACGGTCTTCCTCCCTGCTTCCAGTTCCTTGGGATTCAGAAGTGATCGTATCTTCGTCCAGAATGACATCTCATCTTGCAGACCGTCATCTCTGCCAGAAGATTAGAAGGAACACATGTAAAAAAAAAAATGTGTGCGGGACTATTACGTGCCTGTTGCTCTTCTTTTTTATTTGTGGGTTTGTGAAGTTGTTAAGTGATTATTATATCACATTAAATTTATTTTCCTCTTTAGTTATCGTATTTTGAGAAAAAAAAACGATATCATTAATCGCAGACACAACGAGCAGAACAACTTGAAACGTCCTTAGCCATTTTTCGACAGGAACATTACATAAATATTTTTACCTGGGAAATCAGTAATGGGATGCCCGGCAAGCAGGTCATCAGTCTTCCGGCGTTCCTCCTCCCTGCTTCCGGTTCCTCCGTGTCATCAGCTCCTGACATGAGCACTGGTCCTCCTAATCTAATTGCAAGTTGCTGAAATTAAAAAAGTCTTCCTAGCGAGGCTAGGTTATGTTACTACAAAGTACAATGGTTTTCAGATCAAATGTGACCGGTGCTGTGGTGTAGAGAGAAGTAAAAAAGTATAATAATGGTCCTTACCTGACCACTATAAAAGATAATCATAGGAAAAGGGAAACTTAGTTGAGGTCCACGCTATGATCTCTAGGCCTAACTGATGCAAAGTATCTTACATACAGACGGTGAACATAATTCAATTGGTGGCCCTTACCTGACCACTGTAATGGATTCAACTGTTGAGAAAGAAAGTTTATTTGTTTATTCTAAAAAGATAATTTGGCCTGCTGGTCGCGAAGATGATATCCCAGTATGGACAAAGCAACGCGCATCGGTTCACAGGGAAACAACATTCACATTGCCGACCAGCTGTGATCGGACTCATCAGAATTGAAAAGTAACATCGATAAAAACCTCCAATGGTTGTTAAAAAAAAAAACAATTGATGAACATTGTTTCACCCTATAAATTCAGGCTATACACTTTAACAGCGCGAAGGTGTTTCCGGCGTATTAGGTTTCATTACGCCTATTTGACACAATGGCCCTAACATAAAAGGCAATTATCGATCTTTGCGAATCGGATATTATGGAAGAACAAATCACAAACAATAATGTATATCCATAAGACACATTTTGCGAGGATCAGAGACTATTTCATGTGGCAAAATAATCGTAGAATCGTTGAAACCATGATTCTGATTACGTTTCACGACTGTTACATGTTTCAAGGAATGTAAGATCTGCACATGGCCCTTTACATGTAGAGCATTTTTAATAATAGATCTCCGAGAAAAATCTTGTCACACAGACAAATAAAGTAGATTTTTAAACATGGCCCCATAGAGTATTTCACTCCATGAACCACGGTGAAGTTTAACAGGGTAAGGAATTCACAGATTAAACTAGAAAACTTAGATTCAACATTAGAGCTTTTTTAAGCTTTAAAATAGCTATTGACACTTAACACATGTCCCTACGTATTTTACACAATGATTCGCATTCAAGACGGAATGATGTGAGTGCACAGGCAGTTTTCAAGAAAATTCTCGTCCTGCTATTGGATAAATTTATACAGAACGGAGGAATATAAGATCTCTACTTTGCACCACATGGCCCTAAATTAATTGTGCGTAATAAATTAGAAAGATTGTTTTACCAAAAAAAAAGTAAGACACTATCACATGGCCCTGGAATCCTGTAAATAATCTGTCATAGTACAGACGATAACGCAAGGGAAATTGGGTTTGGCAGAATTCTCTACAAAACGGCGATGAGATTTTTGTACATGGCCCTAGGATTTGTTCACAATAAGAATCAATGTAGAACGGAGAGAAAATGCATGATAGACGCGACTGGAATTTCGAAAAGTTTCATTCGTACACATGGCCCTAAATATCTAACAGGAATTGTTACAGACCGAAAAAAGATTATTATTTACAAACATGGCCCTATACATCTCACAATCATTGTCTTTAAATGTCAAGCAGGAGATATTATTGTGCAAGATTAAACAAAAAAATGTAAAGACGTTGCAAATGGAAGAGAAGCAGAACGATTTACTACACATGGCCCCACCATGATTTCCACAAATCCTTCCTAGATAGTGCTACGTGGTTTAGCAGTTTTAAGTATTTATACTCGTGTACATAATCGTCCTCCAATCTGTACTCGTGTAATTTATTTCGCACTCGAACTCAAAACGACCTCATAATCGTACTCGCACCCCGAAATCGAACTCGCGTATTAATTTGTTCCCACTTCAGCCCGAACACGAACTTTGTTCGCACTCGAACTCAAACACGAACTCGTAATTGTTAACGAACGATACATTTGTTATTTTAATGCATACCTAGCAGGCTGATATCCATCGTATATATTTTCTTAATTCCTATATACATATCGGGCAAATTAATGATTGACAATCAGTTTTTTGTTCAGATTCCACGTTCCCGCTCCTAGGATTTTTCCTCATTTATGCCTATTTACTTCCCTTGAGTATTATCAACTTTTAATTTGAGTAGTCATCTTTTTGAAAGTCCTTTTCAATCGAACGGAGATCAATTTAAAAGATAACTAAACATGGCCCAATCATAATTTCGCATAAAAGTTCTTCCGCAGTTAAGGTACTCGTACTCGTGTACGTATTTCGTCTGCTAACGTTACTTGTACCCGTTTGACTATGTTCGCACTCGAGCTCGAACACGAACTTTGTTCGCACTCGAACTCAAACACAAACTCGTAATAATTAACGAACGATACATTGTATATTTCAATCCATACCCACAGGTCGATATCCATCGTCTCATTTTCTTCCCGTACACAAACAGACACAAAACGATTGACAATCAGGTTTTTTATTCTTTCGAACTCGAACACGAACTGATACTTGTGTTTTGTACTCGACCCCAAACCCGAACACGCACTCGTCATTTTCTTCGGCTCGAAGTCGAACTCGTGTCCCTTTGTTCGCACTTGAGCTCAAACACGAACTTTGTTCGCACTCGAACTCAACACGAACTCGTACTCGTTAACGAACGATACATTTGTTGTTTTTAATCCATATCTGCATGCAGGTCGAAATACGCCGTCTCTTTTTCTTCCTATAGGGCCTACACAAATCGGATAAATGATTGACAAAATTTAACTTTGTTCACACTCGAACACAACACGAACTCGTAATCGTGAACGAACGATGCATTATTTTGTTGTTTTAATCCATACCCGCAGGTCCATTGTCATTTTTTCTTCCTATATATTCACAAACCGGACAAATGATTGACAACATTTAACGATTGACACTGACTTTGTTCGCACTCGAACTCAACACGAACTCGTAATCATTAACGAACGATATATTTACTGTTTTAATATACCCGCAGGGCGATATCCATCGTCTTATCGAACAAAATGATTGACAATCAGGGGTTTTTATTTTTCAATTTCACGGCTCGGCTCCAAGAATTTCTCCTCATTGATTTATTTTACCCTCGAGGAATTTTGCCTTTTATTTATACGTTATCTTTTTGAAAGTCATTTTCAATCGAACCGAGAGCGCGCTAGTGCTCATTTCGAATACATAATTATTTTCGGAATCGTACATTACTGACACCCCAAAACGGTGGCATTTAGAATCAAATTATTTCCCATTTATTTTGCACAGCCAAGCGGAGGGATTTTCATTCCTTTCCCATCTGGTGCTTGGTAAGATTGTGTCTTAATTAAGAATCGTGCGGAGAGGTTCCTTGGAAACATTTATTTATTATCTTTAACTCTTTTCGTCTTCTTTACAAAACAATCTCTATCATATTTAATTAATTTGTTGGCGATGGAGCACCCATCAAGGGTGTCGTTTTTCTCAATAGTAGCACCCATCAAGGGTGTCATAGTTCTCAATAGTAGTATCCATTAAGAGTATCGTCTTTCTCAATAGTAGCACCCATCAAGGGTGTCGTATTTCTATAATAAAAAAACAAAAACAAAAAAACAAAACACCCAACAAGGGTGAGGTCCTTCTCGATAGTATCACCCATCAAGGGTGTCGTGTTAATCAATAGTAGCACCCATCAAGGGTGTCTTGTTTTTTAATACAGTTGTAGTACCCATCAAGGGTGTCGTTCTTCTCAATAGTAGCACCCATCAAGAGTGTATGTCGTCCCTGTCAACAGTAGCATTAAGGGCGTCGTATTTCTCAATAGTAGCACCCATCAAGGGTGAGAGTTATTCTCAATAGTAGCACCCATCAAGGGTGTAGTAGCACCCATCAAGGGTGTAGTAGCACCCATCAAGGATGACGTTCTTCTCAATAGTAGCACCCCTCAAGGGTGTCGTTCTTCTCAATAGTAGCACCCATCAAGGGTGTCGTCTTTCTCAATCATACATTTTAACGGCATTCCAATGGACATTATCCAACAGAACAGTTTACAGGATTATTTCGCAAAACTTTTAAAAGAATGCATAATGAACATCTTTACACCATTACATCTTCAAGGTAATTCCTTTGTCTTTGTACAAAAATATTCAGCAAACTTAATGTGGTTGTGATGCAGCAAAGCTCAAAGCACAATGATAACATCTCCGAGGGTCCGTCTCCATCGCTGATGCTTCAGGTTGTATTATTCAGATAAAATCCAAAACGTTAAAACTTAACCTTTTTCGTACTTCAACTGGCGTTGGTATTGTCAATGCGCAAGGCATTGTCAGGATAACGTTGGTAAAAAATTAATAACTTTCGTTCCCTCCCCAATTCCCAAAGTTCCCAAATGTCTTGCAAGCTGCTATTTCCTCGCTTTTTGCAGCACGCTAAAGCTCCCTAAACTCTTTTTTATTATTATTATTATTATTATTATTATTTTATTAAATCTGCTCTTTACACATGTTCATGTTTATATTTTATTTGACTACAGCTTTGCCTTAATCTTTTTCTTTGAAAAGGAAAACCTCATTGAGTTTTTCTGAATTTAAGATTTTAAACTTCTGATATACATTTTCATATTATTTTCCAGTTAATGTGTTATTAGAAAACCTGTTGATATGATTTTTTATTCAGTAAAAGATACTTATTTTTACAATAGTTATATTTTAAAGAGCTCCGTAGTAGCTATGAGTTGATAAAATCAATTGTTTTTTATCACGGAAGGTAGACATCTGTCATCCGTTTTTAATGAAATAATGAACTGATTTGGTGTCAGGCAATATGAATATAAAGATATCGTTAACCAGTGAATAATCATCTCTGGATGACGATATCCTAGAAAATATCATCAACCCGAGAAATATTTACTTTCTCGAGAAGATAACATCTCACCCAAAAGATATAGTCTACCCGAGAAATATTATTTTTCCTCAAGAAGACGACATCTCACCTAAAAGATATCACCAATCCGCGATGAATTATCTCGGAAAGACGATATCTCACTTACAAGACATCATCCACCCAAGATATACTTTTTCTCGAGAAGATGACATCTGACCAACACGATATCTTCAACCCGAGAAATGTTTTCTTTCTTGGGAAGATGATATTTCACCTACAAGATGTCATCAACCAGAGATTTTTTTCTCGAGAAGACAACATCTAACCCCATACAAACAAGAAATCGCCAACCCGTGATGACACATTATCTCGGGAAGACGATGTCTTATTTACAAGATATCATCAACTCGGGAAATATATTTTCTCGGGAAGACGGCATCTCACCTACAAGATATCACCAACCCGTGAACACTTTCGCGGGAAGACGATATCTCCCCTACAATTATAACATCGCTAAAACTACTCCAAGGATGTACTTCTTCTATTTTATAAATGACGCGGGTGCTCATCGCCTCATTTAACCTTAGAGCTCAGTATTAACGTGTGTCTACTTATTTTGAAAACCAAAATTGATTTTAAAAAGAGAGTTTTCTGATATTGATAACATTATATTGTTTTCATAAGTAATGCACTACCCCGATACAGATTTTTAATTGACTACCGTTAATTATTTTGTTAAGGATCAAGCTATGATCTGCTCGATGCTTTTTACTATGCCTCAAAAAGGTCGTTTTTGTAACTTTGTAAATGTTCTGTTAAAATAATAGCTATAGTTAATTTTTACACCATGGCTGTGCCAGGTCACGCTCCCCTACGCTGCTGCTGGTGTGCTCGGCTGCCTACGCGCGCCATGTGCCTATATAACCCATCCTACCCGCCTTAATCCTATGCCTTAAACCTTAATTGTAATCGTTCATTTAATACAATCATAACTTTGCCTTATTTGCCTTCTTGCAAATGTAGAATTTCGCTGGTCTCGATCTCAACAGCAGGTCACCTCCAATTCTTATGAGCTTCAAATAATTCCGTCGATTATCTTTTAAAATCTACTTTATACAATCATAATCTAAATAATTCTGCTCTCAATATTTTTTTCTTTTGCTGTCCTCTTGAACTTATACTAGTAGAATTTACAATATACAAGTTACTCTAAAGCTAATGGTGTAAAGTTCATTATTTTAAGCAATTTATACAAATTTGAGATCCGTGGAAACATTGTCCATAAAATTCATTTTGGTCCATTGGAATGCCGCCCTTAAATACTCTTAATAGAGTGCTTGCATTAAATAACTTCAGGTTTAGGATAAAATCCGTTGGCTCCGTTGTTAACTCCTCGAATTTATGGTGTTCAGGTTTTTCATTTCATCTTTAAATATTTAAATAAAAGCTTGAAAGTATGTTCTGATAAGTTTTAACTAAACCAGTAATTTTAATACAATTATAACAAAAAAGCAAACCAAATTCCAAGGAACCCTCCGTGCATTCTTAACGAAAATCTAAACACGCTTACTCCAACGATTGAGTAAATCCCTAAAAGCCCCTGCCTTGCTGGAATGTCTTTGAAGGTGCATTAAACACAGTGCACCTGGCCGCATTCCGCGCGCGCGGCCTTTTCAACTTTTCTACCAATAAGAATCACCGGACCATTATGAACACGCCCACACTGCGCCGGCCACGAGCGGCTCACGTGCTCTCGAACCACTCGCTCTCGATTTCGCTTTGGAAACAATGCGCGAAATGTGCAATGCACCAAAAGGCATGTACATGGATATGTTTTTGACAAACGAATAGCAGGTATTGACATGCAAATTACTCAACATCAAAAGGGCTTTCGCCTTCAGGAATGGTATTTCAACGTACAACATTCAGCAATGCAAAAGACAAACTCAATGTATATGAGACTCAAAATGGACGCCATTTTGTTGGCAACAAACACACATGTATCGTGCTTATTCTAATATCTAGATATATTAAAAATGAGACACTTCAAAAGAATAGCAGAATTTTATCCGAAATATTCAACAATGCAAAACACAGCCTCATGTACAAAAAAACAATAGCTTATGCTTATTGTAAATAACATTAAAACATTCTGCATTACATGCGATTTAAGGACCAAAGTCAAAGAGAGGTATTTTTCTGGCTCCACTTTACTTCGAAGTGAGAATTAAAATGCAGGCAGAATTACAAGGTGCAGTATTGCTCAAAATGCGGAATATTGAGACTTTTTTTCACTTTTGGTTCTGTGTGACCGGAGGCAGAAGATAAATTTTCACTCACCTCGATAGTTCCTTTTTTAAAGTTGGACTTACCCCGACGAACTCCAAAAGAAAATCAGTATTTTCCAACAACGTCATCAGATCATTCGACAAAATTATGAAATCACAACAATTCCATGTGTCCATTCAGTTCAGTTCAGCACAAAATGAGCATCCAAAGGAATGCGGATGCGAAGTCCAGTTCAGTTCCGTAAAACAAAACTGATGACAAGTTCTGTAGGCCTACAGCAAAGTTCAAGTCAATTTTTCAATATGGGTGACGACGACGCAACATGTCTGCGTCGAAATGTGGCAGTGACCCCGTACATGAGGCCGGTTTTTCTGGTCGAAGTGCAAGACTCCAAGCGCCCAAATTCATGTTTCTTTCGCGCCCATGACGACTCCAGGGTATGATGTACACATTTCCGCGTTGGGGGCTTGAAGCTGGACGGCAGACCCGGAGGTAAAAGTCTCAAGTTTTGCTTGTGAAATGTGTTGGTGACTGACCAAACATATAGCGGGAAGACATTGCGCGCGAGCTGCCTCACAGTGTCCGTTGACCCACGGATCATACACACTAGGAATAACGGCTAATAAGCTCTAGTAGGATCATGAATATTCAAAAATATAATTAGCTGGCGGAGTCCTGCAAATTTGAAAGCCGCCGCGTGCAGTGAAGCGATTAAAGCTGTCTGGGTCTTTGTTGACAAGTATTTATGGTATTAATTGACGCCGTACGGGCCATTATCGCGCGTCTCACCTGGAGTTTGGCCGAGTCGTTCATTCTTGTGTGTAGGATCGTGGTTGACCACGTTCTCGGTATTTTTCCATGGCGTAATGATATGGAGGTGAAAAGTGTCATTTATATCGCTTGCTGTTGCTGTTTGCGCTGCCTTTGGTCGAAGTACTCTGTGTGTATTTCTCCGCATACTAATTTTCTCCACTTAGACTAATTTAAACAAAGGCCTAATGCCAAACAATTTCATCCTGAATGGGAAAAAATGGCAAATTTTTTTAAGAGAGGACATTCGAGGAAGTCCGTGACGTAGTACGCGTGGCTCGCGTGGCACGTCTCTCATTGGCCAGAAGTATGTAGGTTACGTCTTCCTCGTCAATCTAGCCAATTCGATTGGCAGAAGGAGTCTGGTAAAAAAAAATGAGCAGACGAAAAATGGTACATTGGTACCGTACAGGGTGACGTTTTAGCCGATTTTCGGCTAGATTTGACCGACTGTTTGGAAAAACACTTGAATCTAGCAGAAAATCTAGCAAAAGGAAAGTTTTAGCAGATTTCTAGCAGAATTCCATAAATCAGTGATTATAGTAAAAAAAAAAATATGGCAGATTTTGTTATGAATACTTTTACCGATACTATACAAAGGGAATGATAGGGGAGATTTGGGTAGTTTTGGTCAAAGTTTTACGTGCACTCGGGGGCCATCGCCATTTTATCTGTGGGGGAAGACATCCAATGGCGTAGTCACGGGGGGGGGCGGGGCGTGGGGGGGCGACAGTCCCCCATGAAACCTTGTCGCCCCCCCCCCCCTGAGATTTTGAGTTTCTAAAAAAATTATCATTGATCTACATGACGCCCCCCCCCCATGAAATGTTCCAGCCCCCCCCCCCCTGAAAAATTCCTGGCTACGCCACTGAAGACATCCCCTTCCCCCTGAAGACGCCACGCATGGCTGAAGCAGATTACGTTTGGCCTAACTCGTTCATTATGATATTAAGACTAGGCACTGTAGTCTCACACCAGTTTGGTAATTATCCGAGTAATTACATATTGTATTGGGGCCAAAGTGTAGCTTAAGAAAGTCTATTTCACGAGTGACAGTACAAGTCAGTCAGTCGGGGAGTCAGTCGGGGAGTCGGGGAGTCAGTCAGTCAGTCAGTCGGGGAGATAAGTTTAAAGAAGATACTAGAATGGCCCTGGACACCAATAAAAACAGGGGGGAAATAATGTGATTGAGTGTCGTGGGAAAACGTGTCATAGAGGGAAATTTAGATAAAAGACGCATTTTGAAGAGAAAAAATCAACCACTTTCAACTGGCTTGCATGGTCAACATCCAAAACATGTTTAATAATGAAAAATAGGACCTTTACCAGTACCAATGCAATCGAGACAGGCACAGTTTTATTGGAATAAGGCCATGAATAGCAACGGCTGCGTTTACACCAGTATGAAACATGTACGTGTAGATGACATGAGTTCATTGTATGGATATCACTTCACACGAGATGACATTGATGGTGTCAAAACTAGTTTCTCAAAAAACAGTTATCTCCATTTTGGCAACTAAGCAGTGACTACTAGTTGTTTCATTTCGACATGTTTATATAAATAATTTCAATACAGATACATAAAATTATAAGCATTATCTTTGGATTATTATAATACAAAAAAAATGTATTTACAGATTTATCAGGCAGTATTTAGCAGCACGTTGTTCCGAGTGGGAGTCCTGTCATCACAAGAGGGCGCTCGTCATTGATAACAATTCTTAAGTTCCCTCTGGAGGCGGCAGACCGAAGAAAAGTACATGTACATACACCTTCGAATTAGGTCAGGAAGGGACATGAATATTTACCTACTCCAAGGCACTTGATTGACGAAACAGTTTATGCAATCGAGGCAAAGGCATACACGCACCATAGAAGTAGACAACATTAATAGTACTAGGCCTATGCCGTTTTGGACGGGATTTTTGTCGTTATGGTTTAACAACCTGGGCCCAATTTCTTGGCTCAGCTTACCGTTAAGCGAAAAATCTCTGCTTACTATAGCAGAAAACTCCATGCTTACGTTAAGCGTATTTCGCGGATTAGAGGAAATGTGGCTTCTGCGCACTGGTACAAAACTAAGGATTCTGTGCTTACAGGGTATGCTGGTGCGGTTAGCAAAATATGGTGATCGTAAGCGCGGAGTTCTGTGGTTAGCAGAGACATGAAATAGGGTCCTGAACACAGAGACAACATGCTTGGGAAAAAGTGACTGGATTGACTCTGCGCCCTCTCTAGCGCTACATCAGTCCAATTCATATTACAAAAGCACTATTAAAATGTTTCTTTTTTTCTCATTTATAATAGCTTGTCTGGCAGCGATATCTCTACATTCGTTAAATTTCATGAAGGCATATCAAAAGGAATGTTAATTAGAATACATCCTACATAAAAAAGTATTTACAGCGAGTTTTGAATTAAATGTTGTCCTTAATGTCCAGCGTTGCATAGGGCAGAGGCACACGTGTACAATTAGTTAAAAGCTGACGCTGGAGGGAATAAACTGGTCTGCTGAACAAACCACGCCCATTGATAGAAAAGACTGCGCCCTTATCGGTCATACCTCTTCAACATGAGGTTTTTTTTCAGTTCTGCACTGCAGTAATACAGTATCTCGCCTGTGGACTGCAAAAGCTGACGATTCTCAGTATACAGAAACACTAACTGCATGATTACGATTATTGTGATGTCCTGATTGCACATACATTCAACCGCGTAGGGTCAATAACTTCCTCAGGAGTTGAAGGGAAAAGTGGTGTTCGTAAATGTTTCATTCGTCTATGGTGTCGCAAGAATCGCTGCCCAGGGGGGAGCCACTGCCCCCGTCAAACCCTGTCAGGGCCATCCTGCGGGTATACACAGGAGTGGTGGCGGCGAAGCTGGTACTTCTGGCCCTGGGTCGGGGCGGGTTGGAGTCCAAGTCCTGTTTGCTCCCCACGCTCGTCTTTCTCCTGAGCGTGAACTTGGGCGAGTTGGTGCTAGTCCGTTTGCGGTTTTTGTGGTCCATGTAAAGCCTCTCGAAGACGGCCACCACGTCCTCGTAGGACTCCCGAGCCGACACCTCCACGAAGGAGCAGTTCATGGAGCGGGCCAGCTCCAGTCCTTCCTCCCGCTGCACCAGCCGGTCATACTCCAAGTCCTTCTTGTTGCCGACAATCAGGATGGCCTGCTCGTGGGAACTGGACTTCTTACACCTCCCGGCCAAGAACTTGAGCCTCGTCACCTCTTCGAAGCTGCACCTGTCGTTGATTGAGTAGGCAATGATGAAGGCGTCCGCCCATTTCAGTTTTTCTTCTATTTTCTCCTCCTGCCAAGAGAGATTAAAAAAAAAGAATTAACTACTGTCGATATGTTTCACATTCAAGAAAACAAATAATGTTTTCAACTACTTTGCTGTCATGGACAGTATCAGGTATTTTTTTTATGTCCCAGGCAGTCCATCGAACTGAGCGAACATACACTAAGATCAACAAAGATGAAATATTGACAAGTTAACATATTTCTCAAATACATGTATACGGTTTAGCAGTCTAGTCGCTACAGAAACAGGCCGTATGTGAAGCGATTTTAATTGACCGCACATTTTCCCTGACAATAATGTTCACTAAGATGCCTAGCGAGTGATACGGAGTTATATTTAGCCAAGCTGACTGTGTGCGTTAGAAAATCAGTGTTGTATGTCCATCTCGAGACCAAGTTGTTGCGGTCTCGGTCTCGTTCTATCAAAGTCTCGGTCTCGGAAGTCTTGTTCTCGGTCTCGCTCGGCAAAAGTCTCGGTCTCGAAGTCCTCGTCTCGGTCTCGAAAGAGCTGGTCTCGGTCTTGTTCTCGGTCTCGAATACCTTGGTCTTGGTCTCGGACATGAAGGTCTCGACTACAACACTGGTTCTCTACCACATTTTTCTCAGATACTATCACAGCAACATCCCAGTTTCTCAATTCTAAGTTTGTAATTTTTCAACATAAATCCGATTTCTAAATGATTTGTTTATTCCGCTAACCATCAACTTCCCAACAAGACTAACCTGGCCGGCAGTGTCAAGAATTTCGAAGTCCACAGGGGCATTTTCAGTCTCAAAGAACGTTCGGTGCTTGTAGATGGTTTCTGAAAATGAGCAAGAAAAGACAACTAACATGATATACATGAACTACTTTTCCATAAGCGAGCATCATTTGAAACGAGATATAGCGCCCTCTATAAAAAAAAAAGATTTACAGATGTTGTGCGCGAACAAAAGAGGGGGCTGTGTAACCTAACAACGTGTGTCACTTCGCTGGTTCACATACGCTTTCTACCATTTCCCTGTCTATCATCCACGCATACCAGCGTGCATCATGGAAGATGGTGCTCAACAGATCTTTTATCTGAGCTCTTCTCTCTCCAAGTTTGAGGGGTTCTGGAGCGCTTTTGCTTATTTTCAAAAAGTGATACTGCAATGCGAAACACAACCAGAGGGATCTGCAACACCAGAAGTAATTGACATACTTGTACATTGTTGACACACACCTTGAAATAAAAATAACCTGACCGCCAATCGCGCCATTCTTGCTGTTGACAATGATGATAAATTGCAGCATGTGTCCTCGTACATGTACAATGTGGGCATTGTGAATCAAAAGAACAGATAGCTTTTTCTAAGAGTATTGGCCGACTAAACTATGGTAGTCGGTTATAATGTAATGGCTGCAGTCAATGTCATAGTCTGCGTGGTTGTTTTCTTTTCAGAGATCACTTGTGTTAGGGTGACATCAGCAATTTGATTTGGTACCACGTGCAGGGTCAACAGGTGCAATAATAATTAATTGTTAGGACCCTATTATAACAAATTGGTTGGTTCTATATTGAAGCAATGCCTCTTTAGTTACACAGTCATCCGACAAAAATCACATTTAAAAGAGAGGGAGCATTTCCTTGAAACTTCAGGTGGGATTTTCTGTGGAAACTGGCACACAGATCAATCTCATCAAATAATGGCCATTTAAACGATGAGGGGAGAAAATTAACACACAAAAAAGAACTTGACCCAGTTTGATTGCCAAACTATCCTCTCTAGATGAATGAAAAGGGTCACAGCAAGAAATCGGCGTTCAGATTTGTTTAGAATAGCCTTGATTATACGCGAAACAACGAACCATGTGACCGGTGGCGAGGAAGGATTGAATAAAGCAACCAGGCAAGACCTTGTTTCGACACCGTGTCACACCGCTAATTGACGCCCTACACAATGACCCAAGGGTGACAGACAGGAGGAGAACCCGTGGGCTGTCATATTTCAGTGTCAGCCCTCACCGACTCGCTATTTCATTCAGTCAAACATACAATTTATCTATACGGTTTGAGGTATATATCGACGTCTCAGACAAACGAAACCACGAAATAAAAGTCAAAACTTAGCAACGCGATTGTTCCCCTTTTGGAGTTGTTGAAACTACTAGAGTTGTCTCTACCATAAAACGTTATTTGAAGGTAATCACTCACTCCATTACACATTTCAAAGAATTTTGTTATCAAAAGAAGTGAAGGTTATTACTAAGAAATACGCATCGAATTATATTGTACTGCTTTATAAATGCAGTTGTTTGTTTTTGCAGCGTGTGGGTCCAGATCGGTATAGCATTTGATGTTTCTTGGGGTTTTTTCCAAACCACAACACGATTGTGAAAAGAGTTACTAAATAAACTTACCAAGTGTCGGGTCGTATTCGTAGATAAAACGCCTGGTGACAAAACGTACAGTCATTGCTGAAATGTAAACGAAAAAAGAAAGAAATTTATGAGAACGTTATGTGGTGGGTATTAATAACACTCCCTTTTCACATGTAAATTCACTGTGGACAATTCGAACTGGTGATTGCAGATACGAAGCACCGGCTACCACGGAGTGATCATAAGGTTAATAAAAATGGAAGCTACATTTGAAATATTCGGAAAACAATTATAGATTAAAAATTGTGTCATGTTAAGATCCAAAAGGAATGAAAAAAAAAATAATAAAGCGAGACGAGCACTGCAATCCAAACAAAAATGGGGCCTATTTCTATTATAAAAAACCACTACTGTCAAAAGCTTTCGTAAATGATTAAGCGACAACTAATTTGAAGCCAAAGCTTTTAGGAACAAAACCCACAAGCCCATCGAAAATAAATCACTATTTAAGTACCTAGACGACGAAATATAACATCGCTTGCTCACTGCCAATACCGTGAACATGGCTTGCCTCTTTTATTTCAAGGCAACCAATAAATTGGGTTAGAAGGCAACACTATAAAGAGATTACTGCTTAAATCTCTTAATCATTGACCGCGATCATAAATACGCAGAGGATGTCCCATGTTCGCAAACGGAAATGCATGCATATCTATGATTTAAATGTACAAAGCACTTGAGCTGTACGAACAGCACTGAGACGGTGTTCCTTTCTATACCACCCAGAAACCATCCCCGACACCCAAAGCTCTTAACCTAATACGATTGTTAAGGGGCATGAAAGGAATGGGTTTGGAGAGTGTTTTAACTTATGTTTGGAATTTCAAGAGCATTTCAATCAAGGACTCCTCCATTGTATACTCTCCTCTGCAAACGCCAATTCTGCGCGAAGAAGACAAGGAAAGGAGAGGGGTACACAAGGAGCGCTTGTTGGACGGTGGGAATACCGGGAGAAGAGCGAGTCCGTGAGGGCGAGGGACACAGAACAACAGGGAACAAAGACCAAGCATTCCTGCAGGATTTCAGACAGTGATCTAATTGCAATTACCGAGCTAAATTTCTTTGAAGCGAGCCAGCGTGTTTACACAGACCCTAGGCAGTTACACACTTTTTCTTTGGCCGCAAAACACTCGAGTCGCCCCTTGAGTGGTCTTTACTCGGTCCTGGCTGAATCCTATAAGTACCGTTGTACGAAATAATTGTCAATATTGTGGGTGCGAGTTGGTTGAATACCTCGAACCCCTGACCCCGGGGCTGGCATTAAAGCGACTCATCTAGCTTTTTGACGAACGTGTGACATTAAGATAACAAACATTCATCGCTGATTAGTGTCACAGTAGCAAGACCTTTATACCTTTGAATAGAATTGTTGAGACTGAGAGAGTGGTAATGTACGCTACTTATATTGGCTTGCCTGAGCATTGGGCGTTCAAAATATGAAACACCAGGACACATAACAACCAATATCAGTCATCAATGATATCATACCACAATATACTTCTACTATATATTGATTGGATTTTCAGTCCCGGCCTGATTCCTTGGGTTACCCCAGAACATTCTTCAGGGTTTTCCTCCAAATTCTAAATCTCTCTCATTGTCTCCTCTCTACAGGCTCCTTCTGGCTTTGGAGCTACAGTGCCTATGGCACTTTTGATGAATCCTTGGGTTCATTGCCAGAAATAAATGACATTGACAATAATAATAACTGCTCCATGGTTTGAATAACGATTGGTATAACATACAGCGTACCTACATGATTCCTGCGATATAAAAATAAAATGTCACTGTGTAGTTTGGGTTTTAATTTAATGGTAATGGGCTAAACCATTAGTATGGATAACAGTCCTAAATGATCTCCTTAATAGTCAGTTTACATGAAGTAAAGTCATTCGTATTAGTAGGTTTTACTGACATCACGATAAGCTTATTACTAGAATGCAAGGAAAAATGGCCATGCAACAACTGCAATTGGAGTAGGCTTTAATTGAAATCTCCTCATCATGTCGTCGGCAAATACCGATGCAGGGCGCCATACTTAAGGTATATAGGAAAACTGATGAAAAAACTCCTTGAGGTTTTAAACATATGGCCTTCCTCTTTGGAGCCTCTTTACCCATTGAAAACAAAATCACCCTTTATCTTGTATTTTGGGTGTCGTTTATGTCATTCCGTGCCCAAAATGATGATAAATTGTGTTTTGGGAAAGTACCCTTTCCATGTAAAGAGATAATAGGCTCATCACTAGCGCTATGCATGGCTTTTACCACAAGTATTTTGGGGCTTTTCTTCATTCCATGGTCGGAACTTCTTTACAAAAAAACAAAGAGTAATAGGTGGTGGGTCAACAGTGAGGTTTTGATGACTTCATCGTGTAAACTGTTGGTTGCCTAGCGCTTAGTGCCCTTCGTGGTCTGGAGCGTTGAATTCGCGGTCTGCGGGTAATTCTGCGGGTAATTCTGCAGGTCGTGGGTTCGAGTCCAGCATGGGGTTATGGTGCAAGTACCATTGGACAAGGCACTTTGCCACTCATTGCTTCTCCCCACCCAGGAGTATATTGGGTACCCATTAGGGTAGATGTGGTTATTACGATTGATTTTAGCTGCTTCACGCCGACATGGCAGCAAGGAGCTATACTTCCCAGGGAGCTGAGATTTGGAATGTTTCATTGGCCCGATAAGCTGGCCTGATGTGGCGCCTTGGGCACCAATATTTGTGAATACTTATGAATACACATTATTAGATCCCTGACAAAAATCATCGCAATTTGGTCGCTGTGAGAGAAATAATTCTTCAATTTTTTTATAATTATTTGAAAATTCCAAAATTGTTAAGGCCGACAGTCCCCAGCTATTTGTCAACGGGCAGCTTCTTGTATTAGAATTAAAAGATCTTGTCAAGTCACTAGTGGGGTGTCACTCAAAGCAACTGAAGTAACATTCTATAGAAAACATCCTGATATAATGACGAGCTATCGTCTCGAAGATTCGAGGAGTGTTTTCTAAGAGGGTTTTACGAGGGTCAAGTGGCGAGGTTATTCAGAGGTAGAAGCTCAAGCACAGGAATCTGTCATGTAGGCCTATACTGTCAGAAACCTTTTAAAGCGTATCATTTGGCGTATGTGTCGCAATTTAGTGAAGGGGTGTTAAAAAAATGCAGGGAACATCAAAGTCAGTCATACAAAGGGGAAAGCCGTTAAGGATTTGTATCGAACGCTGATGCTGCGTTCAAATGTTCACTCGTTCAAACTCATTCCATTCGGTAACCTCATCTTTCCAGTCGGCAAATTCATCAATCCATTCAACGAACTCGTCATTTAATTCGGCAAAATCGTCATTCGATTCGGCGAATTCGTCACTTCGGTGAACTCGTCATTCCATTCGGAAAATTCATCATTCCATTCGACAAATTATCATTGCGTTCGGCGTGAGGTTTTGTCCAATAAATCATCTCTTCATTACCGGATGGAATAATGAATTTGCCGAGTAGAATGACGATTTTGCCTAATAAAATGAAGATTTTACCGAACGGATTGACGACTTAACCGATTGACGAATTTGCCAAACGATGAATTCGCTGAATATTAACTTCAGTTCACGAAGCGAGCGATAAGAAAGGCACCCTAAAAAATACAGGTCAAATTTAAATCTCTGGTTGTGATTCCTTTAATGAATAGGTTAATTGAAACCTTTTGTTTGTCCTTACTTTGTCATTAAGACTTTAGTTATGTGCATGACCTCCTTGAGTGAAAGAAGAGTGCGTGACAAAACAAAATAGGAGTGGGATCTCTGGGCAGCAAAGTACCTTCTTTTTACCTATAATCACCTTCCCATTTTATGCAACCACGACGCATTATGGAGATGTCAAGTATAAAGCTGGATGACCATCGTCCACTCACGCGCGAAAAGGAGAACTCCCCCACTTTGGAAAACAAGTCCTTCGCCTATAGATGCAACCCCGATCCATTGCATCATTTATCACCCAGCCAATTACCGAACTCATCAAGAAACCGTTATAGACGGAAACCGATTTAGCTTCCTTCAGTTCCACGCGGGGTTTCCCTATGTACCATAGCCTCAACAGCAAAATGGCCGACACTATTGCGGGTTCCTTGCAACAACAAACACGCTTTATGCGCTGCAAATAGATGTTTTCGCGGCGAAATTACAAATCCATTCAGACTCGGGAAAACTCATTTTGGATTTGAAGAAATCGGAGCAGTTCTTAAGCTTGTAGGTTTAGATTAATGGGTTCAGCTCTTGGTGTTTTTATTGCAGGGGGTTAGTTCGTCTTAGATTCCGGTTCCAGTCTGCAGGTATAGGCTGAGGGAGTGGTCGGCTCCATTCTTGGATGAATTTCATCTCATATCGGCGTCTTCAGTTTCTGGAAGGAGTAGGCCTAAATATTTTTAGTTTTGCAAGGGACCTGGCCGTCAGAGCAGCCATTCCTTATGGACGACGTTTCTTGAAGTTAAAATAACTTTAAAAAGAACAAAACATGTATATATATTTAGATAACGTACACACAAGGTTAGTCAAAATGATCTGGACCCAAATTAAAGACAATATTTTAAAAATGAAGCAATGATCAAAACAAGGGCGAATGAGAAATGTTATAGGCTGGTGTTTTTGGCATATTTAGTGCAAGTTTATGTTTGATTGTACCATTTTGAAGAAAAGCGCCAGCAAAAGAACACAGGCTAAAAAACTCTGACCACGGTTCCATGGCTCAACAAATTATTGAAATCGCGTACTGATGTGACTGCATTGTTAATGCATGACACTTTCACCAAATATATAATACCAGCCTAGTCATTTGCACTTGTATTTTTTTTTTTCATAACTGCTACATATTTTTAATATTTTCTTTAAGTTTGGGTCCAGATCATTCTGACTCACCCTGTACAGAGAAGTTCTAAAATGTACAACAAATCGACTGCAAGTGCCTATACACAGTATTCGCATGATTGCACCATAATGCATAGTTCTCATTAAAAAAACATTCAGAGGTCTTATTCTGAGAACCAATAGCCCTATAATGCACCTTTAAACTTTCCCTTCTAAATTCATTCACCTGAAGACATATTTCTCTATTTAGCCACCTGTATTATCAAAGGACATAACTTGATACGTAAAAACAAGTTAACATTGACTGCCAAATACTATGACTTAATTTTTCGATAAATTATGGTTTCCTCTTTTTTTCCGAAATCAACAGAGCTGCCAATTTTCACGAGCCAGTTTCGGGACATCATGTCAATATTAGCACGAGCTTCATAGCATGGAAATTTAAAAAAAAATTGAAAAGGATTCGGTGTATAACTTCAATAATTGTGTTTCACTATTCAATCATGTTGCTGTGGTTGAGGAGAGAGATAAACGTCAATTTCCTTTCCATACTTCAATACGTCGATACGCAAAAGCTAAAAGCAGATAAGCCTTTGGCTATAGGTTTAGCCCTCCAGCTTAAAGTAAGACCTCTTGCTAAAAGTCCAGAAGAAAGTATTACTACTCGATTTTGCCTTGGAGAGGTTTCATCCCGTAATAACGTGATTATCCCCAGGGTAAGGCAGGCACATGATTCGGGCTGTCATTCATCCTGATTGGTTGTAATTTTGACAACAGGTTGCGTGGGTGTATGTGAAATACAACTCAATATAGGTTCAGTGAAATCTTAAGATACGATGTTCAGCTTCCAAACATTTTCTTGTTTCATAAACCCGTGGAGGTGGCCTGGATCCCCTTTCGCAAGGCTCATGAAAAATTAATCCAGATAAAAATCATCAAATGCATTTTAAAATCATTAAAACACGACTTATATGCTCACGAGCTTACACAAAAGCTTAATATGATCTTGGTATGTGTCCCATAACATCATTTCCCAGCGCGACATCCTTGGGGTGAAAAGATATAATTCTCCAGTAAGGTACTTTGGTGACCTACTGAGGCAAAATGAGGAATGTCCCCAAAAACCCTGTTTTGAGTAATCGACGCCTGAAGTCGGAAATAGTAGAAAAAACATGTCAAAATTGATATTGGTTGTTTTGTATTATTGAGAAGTCAAGGTATCCAAAATTCACACTATGCATTTTTGTTGGGAAAAAAATACCCCCAAAAGTGGAAAAACTGAAGAAGGCTTATCACTGCCGTCTGCCGCGGGCGGCGCAATGCGTATATCTTTTTTTAAAGCCGTTTTTCACGAAATGAGGTTGGCGAAGATTGACTGGACACTGTTGAAGTTCCTGCGGCATATCTTTGGAATAATTTCAACTGCAGAAATAAATTTGGTATCATTGGAAAGCCAATGATTTGTGCTTTAACATGATGTATATAACTTGAAATGTCAAAGGTGGGGGTTACTCCTCATGATGCTATGGCAGGTTTATTTGTACATGCATCCCATAAAATCAACTAACAAGTTACATATGGATGATAGCAATTCCATCCTGTCGACTTGGAAGTTAGAAGCAACTTAACGAAGAGCTCCCAAGGTAAATTTAGGTAAAAGATAACCTTGAATACACAGTAAGTCAGGGTTACCATCAACGTGCGGGAAATTTCAGGATTGTTTCCCCATTACCACCATTATCGTCGGGACAGAACATTCGCAGTTGTCCACGAGTCAGAATAACTTAAATTATAAAATACACTCCAACTTTATTACTTTTGGTCCAGAGGACCCAACCTGCAGTCTTCTTTGTGGCTGCTTACCGACTCAGTGCACTGACTGACAGTCACTCGCGAATTAGACTACGGCTTGATATTGCACACGGGTCTATGGGAAACGGTTGCAGCCACTTCCCATAGACTCGTGTGAACTTTCAAGCCGTAGCCAATAACTCGGACACGGCCATAGACGTGCTTAGTAAAACCTCACTTTGGCCAAAAAAATTGACTCAGTCTCAGATGACTGCCTAGACCGAAATGGCATGAGACCAGCAGATTTTCTAGGCTTGTCTATATATAATAGTTATTAAGTCTTGCTTTACAATGATTTGTACTGAGCCGGTTTCTCTGAGCGGCTGTACGTGGATTAGGGTGGGGATAAAACAAACCTCTTTACGGAGTATTCGGCAATCAGAGGAAGGATTGAGGGCAAGCGGTAGGATTTGCGAGCAAGTCAGAACACAAAGGACACAGCGACGGAGCATACATCAACTGGCCTTTGTCGATTTTTGACGAATGACAAATACTGCGTACTCCGATTACTGTCTGCTGTCTATGAAGGGCTGGTATCAAAAGGCAGTCAGGCACCGCGAGTAATGCTCCATACTGATATGTACATGTATTGGAAGAACTTTGGGGCCGCACAATGACGATGTGCATTTTGATGGCGAGGAGTCCTAATATCCTGACAGTTTCAGAAACCCCCCAAAAAAGCATTCATATCTGCCTTAGACCTTTTAAGCTCAGAGCTAATAGAATGCAGACAACCAATTTTGTTTTTGTTGGTTGGATATGAGCATATTCAGTTTACCGAAGGAAAAAAAGGTACACTGATTGACCATGGATGCATGACGTCATGCCGACATCAGGCAACCGGCTGGCAAAACAAACATCTAGGCCTTTGCATGTTATTTTGCCCATAAACACTCGATGTCAACACTTCAACCACCCACATTTCAAGAGATGCATCGTTTTTAGGTGTTGTTGATACTAGATGCTGATACGAGCGCATGAAATTCTACCTTTGTGTCACTTTATGAAGTATCGCATTTTGGCGAAATGGTTGAACATCTATAACAATTACTTAAAAGTTCAAAAAAGGTTTAAAGCAACAATTTCTGCATTCCCGGGTTTTGGGTTACCAGAATATCAGTGCAAAATTTTTCACATCAGGGAATCGTGTATCGGGTTTTTTTGTGCATGGGGATGCGGATTTGAGGAGACACAAAGAATATTAAGTCTCGGGATAAAAATAGGCCTTTATAATGTCATGCGTGCCAAGTTGCAAACACGGACAATAGAACTGCTTTTAAGGTTGGTTGACTAACAACAATTGAAATCCTTCCAGGAATCCTATCGGTTAACAAATAGTCCATGTGGGAGCACAACAGGCAGTAAACAGCAAAATAATCTGAAGAGGTTCATTCAAACCGAGGAAAGTGTACAATATTCCCCCTCCCCTGGGAGTATTGGTAGATGACCTGAACACTTTCAAATATCACTCGTGACTAATGACGTAGCCAGTGACCTCGTCAGAGCACTTCATGTCAACCAGGGAAATCCACAGCAGACTATAACTTATAATGTATAGCTATGGCCGCGAGTTACAGCATCTGTGGAAGTGACTGAAGCTATCTATTTCCTCTTCTCAAATCATCCATGTGTGTTACTGCATGCTGGTCGTAGCCAGAAAATTCTGACGCACTGTTATATTGACTTCTTGTAGAGAAAGTCAGGGTATCTGACTTAAAGTTGGATACCATGCCTCCCTCAGTCCCTCGGTTGCATGCCCAAAAATTATGCATTTCCCTTATCACAGCCAGTAACAATTCATGGCGGTTTGCTAGCTAATGTTGCACTTCAACTTGCCAGAGAGGTTATTGACCCAAAGGGTCAGTCAAAGGAACGATATTGGACATCCATGAATGGCCTGGGTCACAACATAAGTTGCCGAAATGTAAATCTTCCCTTGATCCCGTTAAAACCAGATAATGGGTTGATGCTTCGCCAGCTGGCCCGTCCCTGACAGGGTCGCCATTGTAGGAGAGAAGCCTGGGTAAACCACGGTAATCCTGTGTCAAGTTCACTTAGGTTGTCCCTCTCAAGTTGGTGGTATTTGGACCGGTGATGGACCGACGCGGCGGGTGGGATGGGCACGCGTCTCCTTGACATTCTCCATTTAGCTTGTTCGGGTTGTTTGAGCAGCCAAGTCTGTCAATTATGGTTCTCGTTCTAATTTTATTCGAATACAGATGACCCAATTACTAGATAACGACAGGATGAAATAGTTCATGCTGATGGAAAGTAGACATCATGAAATGTTCCCGTGCTGTATTGTAAAACAAAATATTACGGCGCGTGCGAAAACGAGGATGCTCTCCGGCTTTGACAAGCTCTTGTTGAGACGTTAAGCTAACGGTGTTTTTTAAACCGACATGATACCAACTTAAAAATCTTGTTCACACCCCCCCCCCCCCCGGATATCATGCTATTCAGCGAAAAGAATTTCCTTTAAGTTCTTTGGCTCTGTCCTTCTTCAACCTACCTCGAAATGCTGTTAACCACAACAGCTTATCAAAGAGCAAATTTAGATAGGCTTGCCAAACAATGTCAAATCATTTGACAGGATAAGATCGCAAGAACCACGAAAATAACTCGGTCCACTTCGACGTGTGTCTCAAAGTGACAAAGGGTTTCTGAACACAGAAATATCCTAACGAATTTGCTCAGCAGAAGTTTGGTACTGGTCAGCCCAACTTTAATTTCATGTAATGCATATTACTTGCGCCTTGTTCTTAGCTGATGTTTTTAACTTGTGGTACATATACATTTGTTAAGAAACGGTTCCTGCTTGAAGTGTGTACAAGTTCCCATAGTACTTTAATCAAACCATAGACAAATGTGTCCTATCTCTATGAACAAACTGAGCCCTGGCTTCTAGTTGACTGTTTCACTTCAACAACAGTAAATATAATTTTCAAGCACGATTCAGACTTGTTGGTGTAAAGGAGAAGCCAGCACACAAAACCATTTCGGTAGAGGGTAGAAATTGTTTCTCTCCAAAAATTGTTTACAAGAACGCTTCATGTTGAAACACCTGCATTATGTTAATTTGCGGCTTTTGATGACTGGAATGTGAATCAAACAAGGTCTTAAACCTTTGCAACATTGTCAATTTGACCGTCCGACCATGCCAGCAAACCTAGGCCTAAACCGTATTCCCGTCACGTATTTCGGTTCTGTTTTCATATGGCGCCAAGCCGAGAATTTATAGAAATGAATGACGCGGCTTATTGTTTAATCCGCGAGATTGAGGCAGCGCACACAACACGTTTTCATGGGGAAAACTTTGATAAAAAGTTGGTCTACATAAAGTACGATACCATCACACAAGTACAGCAATTGATTTTGAAGGTTCACCGATACGTTGTCGTCTATGGGCTTGCTTTTAAGGCATGCATTCACGCTCGAGTTACAAGAGGAAAGCCGGCCGGGATCAAACCAATTCTGACAGGTGAGAGGTTTGCTACAAAGCCTTGGCAAAAGCCACAAAGCCCGATTCAGCGGGAGTGAAATCAGACAATGCCTCCCCACTGCTCCTCTACGGTTTCTGTTCCCCCGGGGAACATCTAAATCTGGCCACTTTACAAAATCCCGTTTCGGTTTATCCCTCTTTGGGGACCTCTAATGGCAACTAAAACAACCCCTGGGAAAACCAAGGGGAAAAGTCTTGAAGAAAAACCTCTGGAGCGGACGGAGACGGGATGCCTTCAGCTTCCCGGTTGCACGCACGCTGGGGTTACACACTGGGCCCCGACCCGGGGGAGCGGATTGACGGAATTGGATTTTTTTTCACCACGCCGTGCACCTTTTCAAGTCAGCTAGTCTGCTGGTAGATTATTGTCGGGAGAAGCTGGTGGCGCGCGGGGGTTTCTTGTTCTGGTTGGCGGCTCAATCAGAAGACAACGTTGTAGGTGTTCTGCTTTATTCGCTAGGGGAAGACGACCTGTCACTTGCAAATCGCGAGCAATAATGGTGTTTGGGTAACTAAACAGGTGAAAAATGGGGGATTAGTACTCGGAAAACATCACAACTCTCATGGACAAAAAGCTCCGGGAGTGGAGATAAACTAAAAACCCAATGTACAAAGCAACGGACAATGCATTGTCACTCATTGTATAGCGCTATTGTGTTACAGTTGAGGTAAAACACTGAATTGCCGTTGACGGTAACCAAAGTGACATACATGTAATTCCAAAAGACAAATTACAGTTAACACTCAAATGCATGTACAATCGACGGTGGACAAGACATTTTGCATCTGAGGGCATCTTTTCTCTCTAAAATATGATACGTGTAGCAGATTTACGACAGTCTCTATACGGGGCGGGGGGGGGGGGATACACGACCGTCTTTTGTCCCTAAACGGGCCTGATTTACCCCGAACAAAAAGTTTTGCGACAGAAGCGGTGAATGTCAAAGGAGCGAGCGACTGCCTCCCGTAAAAGCAAGTTATAGCGACCGGTGTTTTCACTTAGATTGCTGCTTTGGTTTCGCCGAACCAAAAAAAACCCTAGAATGTCACTATTACTAACGCATCTTACTAGTACTGCCGGCCTTGATTGGAGGACAAACATTTACCGTATCAACAAAAATGAGGTGGCATTGAGAATATATTACGAGAAGATCGGTCGTCCCGTTCTATGGGAATTCTTTGGGAAACAGCGAGAGTATGACACAACAGTGAGGAGACGTTTGAATAGGGTACACACGGAAGTCATCTGATGAACACACTCTGGGTCATCAAGTACTCTCACACTATACAGACACTGACAAGACTTAAAATACATTGAACCCGCAGCATCCAATGCGGGTACGTGCCGAGTAGCTAGTCCCCAGACTTTGAAGAATCTTTTTAACCATCGCCAAGCGGATTGGACTAGCAATAGGCATACAATTGTATATGCAATATGCATACATGTAGGCCAACTATGATCAAATTCACTGTCTATAGCATTTAGACCTCCAAAGTTCGTTAATTTAAGACTGCTGCGTCATCCAAACGAAAAGAAACAAAAACAATCAAAAGTGGAATTGTTTTTGCCTTACTTGATATAACCCCATTCATTTTACGATATTAGAAAGACTAATACCGACAACAATGCTTGCACATTCAGTCCTTTCCCCAAGAAAGTAAAACACGACTAACAATAAATTTGATATTCTCAGTAATTATTTTGCTTAATGTTTTTGACATTTGTTTCAATTTCCAAGGTGTATGCAGACTGAGAAATTACCTGGCTTAAGCACTGAACATTCCTGCTCAAGTGTTTTTAAGTTGCGATTGGGCATCAGGGCCTTGGCGCCTGTCAGTAAACATGAGGGGCGGGAGGGTGATTGGCGGACAAAGAGTTCAACAGGGTATACCGTGATTCGGGCGATTCTTCCCCTTCGAGGAACCCGGCTCTCACGGCGAGACAGGCATCACGGACTGTTGAATAATCAACATTCATCTGCCCCAACATCTTCTATCCCACTTCCTTATTTTTTAAAACCCCAACTCTTTTCTCTCCCAAATGGGATTAGCGGCAAAGAAAGGCTTTATGAGATTGGTGGGTGAAAGCAGCGTGTATGGAGGTATGTCAATAACCGCTAGGGAGGGTTACGCGCCCGCGCCAGTAATTAGGAGTGGAGTACATCGAGGCTAACCACCCTGCAGTCTTTCCCATGTGGTTGAAGTTATTGACCCAAAGGCCCAAGACAGAGAAGTTGCGAAGTAAAATACCGAGATTGTGGGAAGCTTCCGAACCGTGTTTTTGGTATGGACCAGGGGACTGCCATGAGCACTTTGCTTCGTTTGGGTGAATGGGGTCTTAGCTTGGAAACTTACGAAGAAACGAGTGCGAGAAGGAGTCTTTCTGACTCGCTTTATTTAATTCTAATTTGGCGATTCAGCGCAACGAACTGGCGAATCGAGTTCGTAAGAGCAGTTAGCTTGACTTTTAATCCCTGGCTTCTCATAAAAAGGCCTGAAATTCAATATTTGCAAAGAGGTTATCTACATCTTTGACATGTTATTCTGAGTTTTGCCTTTAACCGATATGGGTGAAGGCAAAACCAAATATTCTCAGCGCAAAATTCTATCATGGGTGTCACTGTAAGCCATCTATTATTGCTGTGAACGTAACCGCGGAATTTTGACAAAAGTACAGTATCACCCAGTAGGTAACTGTCCCAATTAGGGTCTGTCCCAATTAGGGTCTGTCCCAATTAGGGTCTGTCCCAATTAGGGTCTGTCCCAATTAGGGTCAATGATAAGAATGTTTGACATTATACATGTATTTCAAAAAAACGTATTTGTCTAATCGCGTTATTGGTGACGGATTCAGTACAAGAAATTCCGTTGAATTTAATAAGGGAGAGGAGAGAAGACATACATGTATTACAATTGATTTCCCTTAAGTTTAGTACAGTAACAAACACTTCGTGATGAGGCTGACGGAAGGAACCTCAAAGCAAGTACAGCGACTAAAACCATGGCGCTTTTTAATGTTAATACACATATCCCTGCTAAAACCTACAGCTTCGCCAATGAGTGTCCTCATTCTCATCACCCTTTAACTTTTGTATACTTCATCGGGAGTATAACAGGATCTACGTTCTTCGTTGCTGTCAAAGTTACCCAATACTCATAAACAATCTGCACTACGTTTTTATGGATATCGTCCGACACAAGGCCATCCTTGCCCAGGACCAAAACAAAAGTGAGAACAACACAGCAAAAGCCATAGACCTAACAATACCAGCACGTGAAAAATGCAGTTTGAATTATGTTACTTCCTCCATGGTAAAAGGTAAAGGCTCATAGGTTACACCGGTTGTGTGGATTTCTTCACAAGACGTAAACGGCTACTCAACCGAAGTATAAGCTCAATCTTTAGGGTAGTTTCCTTACATGACAAACCTCTCAGATATTGTCATCCGATTATTTTACGTAAGAGTAACACTACATACTGTGGAATCGGACTGACCTGTGGATTTGCACATATGCTTAAATTGACACCACCTATATTCAGCTGGCGTATCTCGTTTCGGCTGCTTTTTCAATTTACCAAGTTCAAAATGCTTACCTGTTTTGCCGACGGAAGCCTGTCCCAGCACGATGACTTTGAAGGGTTTGGCCTGGGCCACGCCATTCCGCCGAACCGTGGACCCCTTGCGCTTGAGCCCGCTCATGTAGGCGCTACCGTTGTTGTTGGGCGGCGAGTTGGATCTGGACATCTTGGTTGGCATGGCAACCGCCTCCGTGGTAATGTTTTCAGAGAGTGGGTGCATGGACAGCTTTCGATTGTCAGGCGAGAATACAAACACCTCCCAGCTTCCGCCCAGTCGAAGGTGATGTCCACGCACAGGCTAGGAGAGCCAGTGGCTCGTTGACTGAAAAATACCTTAGGGTCGCTGCATCAGGTGCAACACAGGTGGATTAATTATGTTCACATCCAAAAATACCGTCATGTAATGCGCGGGTCCCAGGCTGGGCGTAAACCGGCTTCGGTATTTTCACCACTTATTTGGAGCGTGTGACACCGACCTTGTGAGTCCCGGTCAGTCTCCTGTGGAACTCTCCAGTCACTGGGGTTACAATAGCTGGGTCAGGCTCGTTGCTATCAGATGGAAACACTGCTTTAGTTGGTACACGACAGACCTGTAGGGATAAAATTCATTGTGAATTATGCTGTACTAAAATGAACTCTGCCAAGCAATGGCAAGGCCGACAGCCCGCATCCATCATGTTTTATAGCACAGTACCAAAATGTTCTCGTTGCAATCTAAACCTCTCTCCAGTGCGTATCATTATCGCATTTATAATCTGGGTCAGACACTCGGGTCATTGTGACATTCAAAACTGAGCACGTGTAAACAAGATAAACTTATATTTTATCAGCGGAACAGATGTATTGCTTACTGATGACAACAATGTACGTGCACGTATGTTGTCATCAAAGTTACTAAAATGAATTTAAAAATGAATTTCCAGTATTTTCTTGTTGTTACAGTGTATATCTTTTGCGTGCACCTATGAGAACACGGTAGGGAAACGATGTTAGGCCTATACTACAACAAGCACAAGCTAACTGAAAAAGGCCTGTGGATAATATCATGTGAATATCAAAGAAGATTAAGTGGGTTCTGGAAATATTTAAGTTGATGTTTCGCAAGCAGAAAATGGACAAAGATCCAGGTTGCCCAAGTCAGATAATTAAATATCCCGAGGCCAAAGGTGCATATTAATGATAGTTGATGATGGAATCATGTTCTCATGTTCGTGAGTGAAGAAACGGTCGTATGCTGAGATGCAATATCTCAACTGACGGATGTGTATATACGTCAAAACACTGTTCGCATCATCCGATGCAGTAGTAGCTTGATCATAGATACCAAAGGTTTTAATGAGTTGCAATGTTTAAGCACGCCACTTTATGCCAGTCCCAAATTCAAACAAACAAAGCGGCAAATATTTGCGGATTATAGCCTGGTCCCGACAATCCAGTCAACATAGGACAGGCTCCGTGCCGCGCCTTATCGCCTTGATCAACAAATCTAATGTGAACATAACGGTCCGGCGCTCGACCAAGACAATCCAATCAAAATATGTTCTGTCCTTTCTGAACTTTACTTGTTCGGGAACACTAATCGTTTAGGACCAACTACATGTTGCTTTTAGGCTACCTGATCATACTCTTAATCAGGGGCGTCGCCAGACCCAGTGAAATGGCAAAAATTTGCCGAGAAAGCACCGATTTGGCACCGATTTCCGTACGTGCTGCCACAAAATCTTACGCGCTGCAAAATTAAAAAGAAGTCAGACACATGATTTTGCCTGTGCAGGACGACGATGTTCACGCAAAAACGATGAATGGGAGGCAGGCACATTCTCTCTAATGAGTCCGTGGTGTTCTGTGTTTTGATGTGGCGGTTCATTTGCCGAATGATGCTCTAAATCCCGAACCGATCGAGGAGCAGTGTCACACCCCCTACCCGTACCCGTGCACCCACAGACCGGTCCGCTATGCTCTGAATGGCATTACCTTCTTGCCTCGGGTTTGGAAACTGGTGGTAACTGCGCATTCTGTGGACTAGTTCTTAAGTCCTGGGTGGTATCGTGACGTTTGACGCAACTCGGCAAAATCCGGGCAAAAACAAATTCGGCATGGCACTATACTGTCCGTCGGCTGGACAGAATCTTGTCAATGTAAATCACTTCGAAGCTTGGCGCAACATTTTAACGAACGCTCGTAGAACAAGTCTCTCCTGGATGCAGTGGTAGGCTACATGTAATGTGAAATGAATGAAGCTATGTGACGGGTGTTACACAATGTACTGTGTGTATATTTGTACAATGTACACACATGTATGTACATGTACAATGTACATGTACATGTACGGAAAATGTAAACGTATATATGTACATACATTGTGTCGTGTTTGTATATCGCTTTTGTCCTACCATGTGTACTGCCGGGCTGGCATGCACTGCTAGTCCAGTCATGATCTGCCAACTATACTCTAGGTTTATTGAGATCCCATGCATTACTTTGAAATAGAAAGATAACTTCTTGTGGGAGAGACTATAGGATGGACAGATGACAAATGATAACATACTGCATGTAGTTGAGAAGTATCTCTTGCCATAGTGAATTCGGAATGTCATCATGCCAGATTTTACGAGAATGGCCTCAAGCTGTATGTGAAGTACGAACGTTAATTTCGCTTGCGGTTGAAAGTTTTGAATTTGCCGAGATTTGAAATGAGAAGCGACATTCAGATTGCCATATTCCATGTATTGACGTATCGCACACTTTTCATTTTGGTTTTTC
Source organism: Patiria miniata (assembly GCF_015706575.1). Taxonomy (NCBI): domain Eukaryota; kingdom Metazoa; phylum Echinodermata; class Asteroidea; order Valvatida; family Asterinidae; genus Patiria; species Patiria miniata. The sequence goes on along the minus strand of NW_024037051.1, from coordinate 9,436,192 downwards.
GTTCTGCGCACGGAGATTCATTAAGGACAAGCACGCGCGCAATGGAGGGAAGAATTTTTTCCCAATAGGCCTAAGTATCTGCAAGCACAGTAGAATATGTCATCGATGACAAAAACATCGCAACCAACTCGTCTGTGGAATTTTTTAATATAGGGTACTTCCCCTCGTCAGCGCAATTTCATAAGTGTGTATATTCAGTTCTTTAACACCGTGTCAAATGAAGACTTGAATGGAGGACTTAAACGGCCACAGCATATAGTGGACTAGTCCAGGCTCAAACAAATTTATCGGTGGAATGGCCTAATTCCCTTCGCAAAAACTAGGGCCTACGTTCATTTTCAGTGGAGTAAAACTGATAGTCTTTCAAATATGGGCCAAATTTTAATAATGGTTTGTTTGCCATTGAAATTAACATACAACGCGGCACTGACAAATGGCAGGTTCCGAAGATACGTTAAACATGACTTGCCAAAAGTTAACCAAGTACCATCAACCCCAGAATGCGTGTTTGGCCTAGAAATGTCATCGCTTAGGTGTGAAATAGCTGTGGCTGTTTTGTTCTTTTTGTTTGTATATTTGGTGTCAGAAGTCTCTCGTCATGTCTCCATGAGATTTTAGGTACAGGAGCGAGAAGTACATGTAGACATAAGGAGCGATGAGCAGACAAAAAATTGAAGTCAACTCAGATCACGGGAGTAGGCCTATGTACAGGGGAAATTTGCATCGCGTTGTGGTCAGCCGGCAGCCCTTGAGGTGAAACATCCCTGCCCGAGTGATGGTCACGCACCTGCATGCCGATTTACCGTCTGTGTATTTTATGTAATCCCAACAACCTTGGCAAGACCACCAAAGAAAACAAAGTCAGACAATCCGATTTTTTGATTGATGTTTGTGTGGTTTGTCAGATATATTTAGCGCCGACGACAGACTGTCCTTTGTGGCGGTTCAAAAGGGTGGTCGGATAATGAAAAGAGAATTTTGTGTGCAAATACAAGGTTTCATGTCTAGAAACATTGAAAACAATTTTTGAGGTTTACAAATATGCTACAGTGCACTTTCCCACTCGCGTGCATGTGACTTCCTAAAGTTCTGTACATGTTTGGCTCTCGAGAAATAATGAGCCTAATTAAAAGTCTATAAATATTATAGGATGTTTTTTGAACCAACAACCATGCTAAACGACCGCACGGTTTTCGCCTTAAAAAGGAAACACGCCCGCCAGGAAATAAACCAATCAACAAAAAGTAAGCATCGAACTGGCTTCCTCAGTTGGTAGAACGCCGCTTCTCAGATTGGCAATTAATGATGACAGGATCACGAAGTTGATCATGCGTTTGACTCAAGTTTTAAATGCTTACAACATAAGTCATTTTGGGAAAGAAATAATTAACTAACTTACCCTCCCCACTCACCATAACCGAAACTGTTCTGTCCCACATACTAACAGTGTACAGAAACATGCTGTGACGTACATGCATTATTAAGTAGTTGAATAATCAATAAGTGCATACCAATACCACAAATCCTCAATGTGTATTCAACAAATCTTTTCCATCATTCGATGAATGGAAAATAAACTGGACATTTACTTTCTCAAATCGACCCTCACCTTAGTGATCGTCATAAGGTGCTGCGAAACATATCCCAGAATAAAAAAGAAGCCCCGGTGATTCCACATTGAAGAAAGGAACAGACATTTTTGTCTGATGGTCTGATCACATCCCAATGGCGAATGTGCCAACTATATCAAAATCTCGCAAACTTACCAAGCCCCGTGTTCGAGCTTCACATGAGCCTACACAGAAACAGTATGAAGAAACTGATTTCACAGATGGAATAGTTTCCGGGGCCAGCAGTAGAGAACGAAAACAGATCCAAGTTACTAGGAGGCCTAGCGCTCGGAATCACGTAGGAACTCCCTGCATACTAACGACAACGTCCATGTGCGTCAAACACTACCGGCGTCCTGAGAAAGATGCATCCTTCTTCCGCGTGGACGTGTGAAAAGAGTTTGCTTGTAAAGAGCGCGTTCCCGATAGAGCAATAATTCGCGGATTACACAAGCTGTGAAAGACAATCCGAGTCGGCACTCACTGATCCCAGATTAAGGCCTAATCCCCTGTCTGGAAATAGGACAACAAGGTATTGTTTCGTCGGTAATTGGAAGCCAAGAGTTTCAAAAGGCACTATAGTGGGATTTTAACAGAAGGGAGAGGAACAAGATGGTATAAAAACTTCATTGGCTTGTTAGCAGCGATATACACATACTGAACACAGACTGGAAGGTGTTTATTACAGCTTTACAAACGGCAATTCAATGAGGTTGCTGAGGCGTGCAGCTATATAGCCAAGAAACCAATGAATGCCAACCCGCGTGAATCGTCTACGATTGGCGGTCAGTCCATGATGGGTCATCCTAACCACTTGACTTTATCCCTGGAGATGTCTTTCCATCACTGAGCCGCGGAGACCGAGGATCGGAATGATGGTACATGTACATGAGCACACAATGGATCGCACCGATACATGTACCATCATTCAACGGCGAATCATTTGGGGCTAGTTGACAAGACGAATGTCATTGGAGATGACCGACAGAAAACAAAGAGGGGAAAATGACACGAGACAGACAAGAATGTTAACCAATTGATAGCAACCCTAAACAGTTTCAGCAATGAAATAGCAACGACCATCTTTATCGTGACAATAAACTGTTAATTAAACTCTCAGTCTGTGTATGTTTTAAGACGATCAATTTCGTTGAGGTAGAACACACACACACATACATTGTAACAGAGTTTCCGAGGACATAAAAGGGTGACAATTTGCAAATAAATGTGGGACATCCCGTTTCGCAAACTTTCGTGAATGACCGTCCGTCAGCTCCACCTTTACCGACCAACGTTGGTGGGAAAGGGGTGCAAAAAAACCCAAAAGATGTGGCCAATTTCCAGCTCTGGTCTCAGTGGAAGACTGCATGCTCGCACTCTCCGAACCAAACGGACCCATCCCTCCACATTATTTCAAAATGAACCTTTGCTAAAAAAAAAAAAAAAAAAGTAACAATATAATACAATTACAAGACAAATACGCCAAGCTCGATCATGTAAAATTGATAATCAGTCCAGCACTCGAACAATCTCGTTGCCAAATTGATGGATAAGAATAATGACTTCTCGAACATTATCAAAACCAGCGAAAGTACAACAGGGCAACTTTCTTGGTAGTCTTCAATGTCTTGTTGGACTGATAATCCTTATACCGTGTCCCATGGGGCACTTGTTATTTGTACGAAGCGCATGTCATGTAGTCCCTGGAATGTCTGTTTAGTTTCATGTTGTTCTGGGCTGACCTTAAAACGTCATGCTTCAATGGGGACCGCGTTGCCGGCACACACTACACGCTGACTGGACTTAAAGAAGGAGTGAAGAAAAGTGATTTTCGTCTGACTTTTCGCAGGTGCGATTATGAATTAGAATTCAAACACCGACTGTAATCTTGTTAGAACGATCCAGCAAGAATGAAAGCCCAGCAGGGGCGGATCTAGCTTTCAGGAAATGGGGGGGGGGAGGAAATGTGAAGGTTGGGGAGGTGTTGAGTAAAGGCGTGTCTTGCTAGGCGGCAGTAAATTGAAATCGACGATGCTTTCTCCAGCATTTTAAGGCAATTTGTGAATACATTTAGGAACTTTAGCATTCCTTTTATAATTTTTGGCCCCATTTTACTAGTATCATAACAATGGTTGACGGGGTTGCTACTTCTTTCCTCCCACAACCCCCTCTAGATCCGCCAATGCCCAGTGTATTTATGCAAATGCACTTTTCTTCTGTGTTAAACGTCCCTGTGAAATTTCACATCCGACAGCTCGACGTCCCTTGGTGCATTCATCACAAGAGGGCGCTGTTTGTATCCGCTGGTCTGTAATCAAATGACCTAGCGTTGTTGAGATTGCACAAAAACTAGAGTCGCATCAAACCAACGAGCATTGCTAGCTGGAGAGAGATATGAGGGTGTGACACACTTTCCCCTCAGTTAACCTTTTTCCCACACCTACCCCATAATTATGGCTACCTTCCCGGCACGACAAATTTGCCGCCACACCTCCCCCTCCCCTTCATAGTGGCCTGGCGACGTCCCTGATCAAACCAGAGTGTATGCATACTTACTTGTAAACGTGCGTGTATTATAATACTGCAGCAAATCTTTTTTATGACAAATATCGTTACCATTCATCGCCTCCTTAGCATCAATAATATCAATACAAGGTTTTATAATACGATCTGTTTATGGAACTCTTTAAGATTCTTTACTTACATTATAATTAAATTTGGTTGTAAGTGAAATGTCACACTATTTGTACCTGCGTGTTAGTCTTTCGGCTTGCATTGTATATAATAACAAATGTATAGACGTAGAAATTCCTGACGGAGATATTAAGTTTGAAGTCAAACAAACCAATGCAGTAATCCGTACACGCGCAAATCTTGATCTTTTAATTAAATCCATGTTTTTTTACGGGCTAGTACAAATAACCTCGGATCAAAGGTCGTTTTTCAAACAACTAATTAGAAGAAACCGCTCGTGACCAAAATGATCCCATCTCGGCATACTGTGTTTCAATATACCCGGTGTTCTGGGAATCGCAAACCGAAATCTTGCTCTGGCCAGACATTAATTTTTGGGTTCTTTCGTGGTTTGATTAAAATGTGAACCTCGTTCACTTTCGTGGTTGATTGGGCAATAATTATTTGAATATATTTCTTTTGGTTATTTGCTGCTGTGCGTCTATCTTCTGTTCAGTGCACATGACGTGTTTGTCACTTCACTGTGTTTGCAGACTGAGTGTACAGGCAGCTAGTATTACATGAATGCAAAAAGGATGAATACGTACGCAACTGCTGGGTTGCAGACAGCTAATACACTGAGGTGTCGGTGAAGTGTTAAAGTTACCCCTAAGCATTTTCACAGTCCACCGCCTTTCCATTTGTGGGTTTTGGCGCAGAGAATGTTTTGCATACAACTGAACACATTCATGGATGGAAAGTATCCTACCTAACGTGCTTTGGTAAGAATTTTCAGCACTTAAGCCAAGTGACTTGGCCCCTTTTGACCTCACTTTCAAATCACTTTCGATCATCTCGACTCCCTCCCAGAATATGACACTCCTTATCGAAATTGTGCACACAAAGTGGGATATACATTTGTACAATCGATGTTTGGTCACCGATTATTTCATTCCAACTCCGTCGAACTGATTCGAATCCCTGTCTGGGGAGTGTAAGCTGAGCTGTAAACATGGTTTACCGAACACTTGGAAAATATAGGTTTTCCCGGCCAATTTTCTAAAATACTCATTCACTTCTGAAAACCGGTCATTCATTTTCGTCGGAATTTCAGAATCGCTCTGAACACGCGTTTTATTTTCGCTACCAGAGCATTCGATTCCATTTCAGTTCACTCAATGAGCAGCACCTTTCGTTTATGTCCATTCAGATTCGTTACAAGATTTCTTTTTCGCTTTTAGAGGGCGATTTCAAACATTCATCATTCTATTTCGCCATCGGCACCACAAACAATGAGGGGTTTCTTTTTCATTAACCGTCAATCAAATTAGCTGTACCTGAAATCAATTCAGAAAAGGTATGCTTGCCTAAATGAATGCGCAGTTAACGTAATCGGCCATCTGTTTCTCAAAACCGAATGCACGGACAATGAAAACGATTGAACTTTCGTTGAATTGAAATGGGATTAAAGATGTGCATTCAAATTCAGACGAAAACGAATGACCGATTATCAGAAGTGAATGCACATTTCAGGAAATTGGCCGGGAAAACCTATACAAAATGTATACACACGCTGAACGGTTCGATATTTTGACAATTAATTAATTAAACGCTGTAAACACTGCGAAACTGGTCCAACAAGAAAAGTATTGTCTGTGCAGTCTCGCACTGGGTCTGTGACAGACTCGCAGCCATAAGTTTATCGGATGCAAATCAAACTAGGTTTTGCCCTTCACCGACGTATAAACACTGTATACTCAGTGTGTTGCCTCCCGAGTGAAAGTTGGAAAAAAATTACTCGGGTGAGACTCGAACCCACGACCTCCTGTTTTCTAGTGCAGACGTCTTACCACTCGACCACCGAGCTAACGGGATCGGTTGGCCGGTTCGAATCTGATGTACATAGCAGCGGGTACCGCATAACTATTCATATTATAACTATTCCATCTTTTATTGATGCAGCTAAAATGTTCAGGGAAAAATATTTGCCGTCAACAAATGACAATGTCAAAAAAAACTTCTTACCTTGTGGAAGAACAAATTTGCACGTCCGTTTAGTCCAGTCTCTCTCGGTAATCTGATTTCTCTAAGTTGCATGTCCGGTCCCTGGATTGATAGCCAGAAATCCCTCTAATTGCTTTGCTCGATGGTGCTTCGCTCGTTGAGAATACAAGGCCGTTGTTGCGAACGGATTATACTCAAACCTACGGCTTCGGTGATCACCACCGCCGTGATTTGCCATGCAGGGCTCGGCCGGTGATGATAGGCTGCCGTCTGACGGCCGGTGACGCTCACACTGTCCTCAGAAAGAAGTGCAGAAGGTGAAGGCTCCTCGAAATACAACTTCCTGTGATCAAGCATAAAATTGGGTAACTGAACATAATTCTTGCTGTTTGATAACAAAAATGAGCTGTTTTGTACTTTACAGCGGAAACGACTCGATTTTTATTTTATTTTATTTTTTTAGGGGGGGGTCTCTTATCTCTTGCACCCTCCCATACCAAATTTCTCTGCCGTTACCGTCTGTATAATGGGACAGTCATTTGACGAGGTTTAATCAGGTAACGGAACAGTTTTAGGACGTGAATCAAAATGCCCTTAAAAAGACACCGATCTTTTTATCAATCTAAGAATTTTCAGTGTGGGAATCTGCTTTTATCGAAGCCATTTCATTAAGTCATTTTAAATAACGTGATGTGCTGATTCTAATCACGCGCGCTTGCACGTGTGCGGTGAATGGATGTGCGCACAAGGATGGGAAAAACCAGTAGGCGGCCTTACCCGCTCTGTTCAAGGGTTCACTCACAAATCTTGGGGTCATCGATCATTTTCTTACGCAGGTCCTCATCTTTGGAGCAAACTACCCCTCGGCATTCGCAATATCTCATCGCTTTCTGAATTTAAAGTTGTCTTGAAGACCTATTTGCTTCAGACCACTCAGAATATTCTTGTTTAGTTAAATTTAATTGTTTTGTTATTTCTGATTTGATCTAATTTTTGTTTGCGCCATGAGCGTCATTTATGGCGGATAATGGCGCGGTATAAATTTCCGTTATTATTATTATTATTCCTTTCTATGCTGGCGATGAAAAAGCATGCTTGGATAATGGACGTATAAAATCACCTTTCCAGTTTTGGTGCGTAAAGTAACGAATTCTTACGTTGCCCAGATAAAGTTCCGTTTTCCGAGCAAACTCCACTATTGTCTGTGATCATATTTGTGTATGTCCATAGCTATCTGTCCATTTCAACAGAAATTTCTGACCTATAGGACTATAGACTTTAAAAATATATATATACCTTCTTCATATAAATCCCATAAAACTTGATAGCATCACAATCTGATCGACGCATAGGCCTAAGAGACCGTATGCAAGGACGAATGGGCTATGAGATTTCAACCCTAAATCGAAACAGATCCCAAAGATAACTAGTTTCAGTTTGTTCCTTGCTCTGTATCCAACCCTCCATTGTTAGGCAAGGTAAAGTTTCAGTCACGGGAACAATGTCCGCGGGCGATTTTCTTTAATTGCACCACCAATGACAACAATGATAGTCACAGCTTTTATTCAAAGATTTTCTACCGAAGTCCCGTCGGATTCCCATTGCTCACCCCTCGCGCAAGCGACACATCCTTGGAACCGCGCGGCAAAATAGACATGTTTTCTTTTTGGTTCTCCAGTCCCTTTGTTCGTTTTTATGTTGAGGGCGTGTTTCGCGGGAACACATGAATAGAGTACAGTGGCAACAACACTGTGGGCATTTAGGAGGCATTTGTAAGTCATTCGGAACATTTTTACGTGGAATTGGTTCATCATTGGAGATACATTTCAAGGAATATGATCAAAACAAACACAGGTTTATGGAATTTCAGGAATTCGGGTTTAATAACAGTCCGTCTTAAAGACACTGAGTTAATTTTCTAGGATCAATGCATAATGAACCTTGTTCTGTTTACGCAAAGCATTCCTGTTGGTTTTCAACATCGCAAACTAGTTCGGTGTGTCACTACCCGAGCGGTGGCGGAACGGTTTTCAAACTGGGGGGGGGGGGGGGGGGGGGGGGGGGGGGGGGGGCATCACCAAAAAGGGGCACTTGCTCTTTAAAATACACCTTCCGTCGGTGCAGCAGCGTATCCAGCTTCTTCTTTTTTTGGCACATCCGTGCCGAACACCTTTTTTTTCACCGGACGCTTGGCCTTCATAAAATCAAATAGTGGTGGGGGGGGGGGGGGGGTGGGTACCATCTTCCAATAGGGGGCGCTCTTCAAAACCGGCCAATATTATGCATACTGCAAATTATATACTCATTATATACTCATTGTTGGGGGGATTAACTCTTTTACCATTTATTGAAATAATTGCTGAAAACATATTTGACAAAAATCCGCCGGGGGCAGAGTGCCCCCTCTGCCCCCCCCCCCCCCCCCCCGGATACGCCACTGATTGGCGCCCAAACAACGTTTAGTTTTTTTCAATCCCTTTTTCCACATGTGTGTTTTTATGATGGAAGACTACAGACTAGGCTTATATCTCAGGAGAAACCTTTACCGTCCTCGGCTATACGGACTGGACAGTGTAATTACGCTAAGGTTTCAGTCAAATCATTGCTCATTAATCTATCGAAAAAGTACTTGTTTGTTGGAAAAAAACATGCGACCACGAATCTTTTTCAAAAGTACCCTAAAAAATAAGGACTCTTTGTTAATAGTTAATTGCAATTTGTTGGAAGAGACTTACTGATCACCGAAAACTTACTGCAAACTTCACCATGCAAATATTTGAATCTTATCTGAAGTTTTAATTATTGTTCATCGCCCTTCAATTCTAAGCAGTAGCATAGTGGTCCTATGAGGTGAATTTCACAGAATCAATACCGGTGTTAAAACACAGCACGATATGCGACAGAGGGGTACCCCATATGTCTCTATACCCTATACCGACCATTATCATGTTGTGACCAGTTTGACTTTTCCCATTCAAATCAACGTAACCAAAAGCGAGGCTGGAAGGATAGTGTGGTTCCTTTTTGCACAAAAACATTATCACCCAGTACTGTTATTGGATACAGGGAACATGACTGAAATGGTGGCAGCATGATAAAGGTCTATACACAACCTGGACTAATTGCTACCTTGCAACCCCCCCCCCCCCCCGATCTCAAAAGAATTCCAGAGATTCTGGTAACGCAATAAGAGCGGGGTCCCTCTGTCACATATTTTGCAAAATCCTTCTGGAAATGCGCTCAAATAAATCGTCTGGTGATTAGTTTGTTTTTAATTGCTTCTGCAACCGACAAATAAGTTGGACGATATATAGGCTAAGTCGATGTTGATCGGTATAGATAACCTAGTGAATTGTTGCGAATATGTTTCAATATTTTTTTTAGACTGAATTCATTGATTCCTATACTTTGGGATTCTGAGGGGCGAAGATTAGCACACGGACGAGTAAAATAGTTTCTGTCTGTTCGAGGTTTATTGGCATTCTAACAAGTTTCTTTTGTTATTCCTATTTGAAATCGTCTTTCATGTCTAGCCGACACTATAAACCAAAATTCTATGATAGAATTCCAGGCCTATAACTGAAAAAGCCAAAAATATGCAAGACGTTCCTTTTGAGCCTGTTAAGTTATAACAACATAATTAACCTCTCCTCTGTCTCAAATTTTATAAATCAATAAAGCGAAGTAAACTTTAGCTCCAAGATATAATTTGTTTTGATGATGCTGTGATTTGACATTTGATGGCATGAAATACTTCACACAATTTTGAGGATGAAAGCTAAACTCTTATTAAAAATTAAATGTACAATCAAATATTGTGTGGCATGCAACCCCGAACTCACGACATTGATGCTACTGCTAAAGAAAACGCCCATGGTTCTTTTCCGGTGGCTCAAAATAATTCGCATTTAGCCGAACTACGCCTCTTAATGCAGTGAAATCCCTTCACACACTCAGCTTAAATTCCGCTATCTTTTTGTTTCTCCACCCCTATTTCGTAAGCGGCAAATTGTACTCAAAACCAATGACAGGAATTTACTGAAGCAGTTTGGCGACGCGGAACCAAGATGGCGCCCATATCAGTGCATGCCCCTTCGCCCAATCAAAACTCATTTCTCACAACACTAATGTTCTTTCCAACCGTTGCTAAGTCATATACAGAAACCACACAAAATCAATGAGCTGCAGAAGGGGGATTTATTGGTGGAGAAATGATCACTTCTGGAATCTTTAGGAGTACAAAAGGGTACTAGGGGGTGGTCGAACGCTGGAGCACGGCCGCGCAAGCACGGACAAGGCGGGGCGAAAAACGCGACTTGACGGGCGAAGAGGGTGGATCAGGCCGCGGTCAGAATTAATGAAATTTACCGGAACAAGGGGGGAGTTGATGGGAAACCCGAGGAGTGAGATTAGCCCAGCAAGGCAGGGATGACAAGTTGGGTCAACAAACGGGGGATCTGTATACAAACTAGTAAACAAACAGCACCGGGCACAAATGGAAGAGGCTTCTCTCCTGAATTAGGAGTAAAGCTGAGTTTATCTGGTGAAAATGACCAACACAAAGGAGCCAATTAGGTCAACATGGATCCCGATCAAGTAAGGAACGTCTCTCAAAAACTTTCAAGCTGAGCTTGGTAACGTTGTGGAAGAAAATGTGGCCTGAGATGTTAAGCTAACACTTCGCCCCTCCCGTGTTGCACGACAGTACAGATTACGTCACGTTAAAACGCATTTGACGCCCTTTCATTGAGTTCCATTTTCCGTTAAAAAGAACGGGGGGGGGAGTTGCAATCACCGAGGGACCGAATTTTGCGGAATGTGTCCATATACGGTTTACTTGATATGCGGCAGGTTATGCACCGTTTAGCGATTCAAAGAACATCTTCTTTTTTATTTACCATTGAAAGACAACCTACATTTCACGTTAATATTTGGACCAATCTGTCATTAAAAAACAAAATATGTTCTAGAAACTTTGTTTTTATACATTTAATGGGCTACAATTTTAGATTTCACGACATTCAAGTCTGACTCAGTAGATAGACGATGAGAGAGGTTTTCACGTTCCACATTTGTGAACATATTTGCCCAAGACTTAACATTTTGATAGTCCCCGTTTGACTTAAAAGGCAAGCTTTTTCTTTTTCATCAGAATCGAGTACAAGTTGTGTGTAAATGTCGACATGATACTAACACTTAAAAAAAAAAGCAACATGCCCAAATTTTTAATCCGAAATTTTAAAAAGAATTCGTTCAAAAAATCTTAACACGCTCTTCATAGCCCAAATTGTATGAAGAACTGCGCTGGAACCATACGTTTCACGTACACGAGATATGTTATTTAGTGGTGTTGTTGTTATTGTTATTGATGGAGGTCTGGTGCTACAGATACTGGTAATTCCAAAGCACCGGAACTGCTGTTCCGACGCTTTTTAAATCACGCAAATTAATTTGTAGAAAAAGAGAAACAAAAGTGAACGGACATATTCGTGGTAGAAATTCGTGGTAGAAATTTATATTCAGTATTGCGTTGTCCTTCTTGCAGTCTAGAAAATGATACACGAACAAGAACGGAAGAGGTAATTTCAATACTCTTTGGCATCAGCCCCCAAAATAATTTCATTTTAGGGCTTAATTACTACCAATATCGCTGTACATTAGATGTTTCTGTGAATTGTGCGCACAAACAATGTTAAAGCATCATAGCTAATTCAATTCAATTCATTCAATTTATTTATTCTCATCATGTAAAAACATGAAACTTGTCTCCTCGTTCTGCACACGTATAGTCGTATACACATTAAAAACCTCACATTAAAACCATCAAAACCATATACATTTATGTACAAATAGTCGTAACAATATGAAAAAAAACTGACAAGAGTACATGTATACGAAACCACAAATAGAACAACAAATTTAGCCCAATTAAATACATAAATTAAAAAAATATCTGGATTAATAAAGCAATATGTATAATGACAAAAATCCTGTTGCACAAAAAAATGGGAAGGGAACAATGGCAAGCCCGGGGAGATATAAGGAAGCCAGGGGGATATGAGCGGGTAAAGGACAGAGTGCATATAGTTGCCAGGGACGATTCTGGATGGTTTCTAAGGGCGCAGTCACGTTCTTGTAGTCTTGAGTCAAGACGTTGGTGTGTATTGGATGCGCAATCACCCGCTGAAAGAGGGCGCCTATTCAACACAGACCGTTAACACAACAGTGACTTTATGCAGCGGTCGTGTCACATGTTTTGCAGCGTGCGTTCTGTTTCAAACAAGATGTTACCAGACAATTATTGTGCAACTTCACGGCGGCTCTTTTTTCTGTATGAAGTAGTAGGCATGCGTGCGACCGAACATACAGAAGAAGCGCATACGCACCCCATACTCAGGCGGAGAAATAGGAAGACGTTGTTGTGATTCGTGGGTGATAAAGACTGTTCCCCCCCCCCCCCCCTTTCAAAAAAAATGTGGGGACCGTAGATGTTTGGGGCCGGTAGCTAGGAGGTGACCTGTACACGTCACGCATATCATTGGCATACGTGGAAGATTCGCCGCTTGCTACCAGTCCTCATTTTTTAGGTCCGAAGGACAATGGGGTCAGGGGAACCAGAGTATTGGCGATAGTGATTAGTTGTGATAACGCCTCTTGTGGCTGGTGATTGAGTATCCAATATAAAATAAATAAAAAAAAGTCTTGACCCAGACTAGTCCATTGGAAGTGAAAAGTATGAAATGCATGCATCTCAATTCAAATAAGCTCGTACAACGTTACAATGACAAATAATTCAAACAAGCAAGGAACCTTTGTTGTTGTTTTTTGTTTACAAATCCCCTTTAACGCAATTGGTAACTTCTCAACTAATACCATGGCTATAGCAAGACGAAAGTCCGGTCGTAAATATAAGGTACAGGAGTCAGGAATCTCGCTTCATGGGACACCTTTATTGTTATCCAAACAAGGTCTGATATGTGATCTTCATAATCAAGCAGTCAGACACCACGTCGTGGCAGAATTACGTATTTGTTTTGGCATTCCCGCGCCGAATTATCAACAAATATGTATGCTGGTTTCGCATAATTATGTCTCAGATGTTAGGTGGCATCCATTAAATACACGATTTATAAGTGTGTTATGCATAGATATTTTTATTGGGGAGGGATTTACGACCAGGATTTTGGCGTAGGCCCACACTTTTCCTCAACTTAAGGGTTGCAGAAAACAAGGAATAGAAGTCAGTGGCGTATCCGGGGGGGCAGAGGGGGCACTCTGCCCCCCCCGGCCGATTTTTTTTCAGAATGATAAAATGATAGAATAGTTGTGAAGAATGCGCTATACGCCAGCCGTTTTTATACACAAATGATCCTTCTACAGTTATCAAAAGACAGCATGTGGGAAACGTTATTTGCAAAAAGGCACAAACATATCAAACAAAGGGAAGATAGCTTGAGTTTCCGTTTAATGATGGTTTGTTTGTTTGTTTGGTTGATTGATTTTTTTATTCTTAATGGTAATGAAAACAAGGTGATGATCCGAACAGAGCATACGGTTTCCTGATGACGAACAGAGCATACTGTTCGAAACGTCGAGTTAAACCAACTGGTTTTTTTTCTCAGATTCAGAACCACACAACTCACAAAGAGATATCATTCACATGGTGTTACCGCAAACCTCCCTTCATTAAGGTTTCCCATCAGTGCTCAGGCACGTCAGTTCGACAACCTGAAGAGATTTACAAATCAGGACGGGTCGGACACAACCGTCGTCGAACACAATGAGCCGCACATAATCGGCCGTCGGAAATAATGTGTCGGACATAATCGGCCGTCGGAAATAATGGGTCGGTCATAATCGGCAGTCGGAAATAACGGGTCGGTCATAATGGGTCGGACATAATCGGCCGTCGGAAATATGGGTCGGACATAATCGGCCGTCGGAAATAATGCGTGGGACATTATCGGCCGTCAGACATAATGGATCGGACAAAATCGGCCGTCGGACGTAGTTAGTCTGACATAACGGACGCAATGGGTCGGACATAACGGACACAGTGGACCGGACATAATCGGCCGTAGGGTAACTAGTCGGACATAACGGGCCGTCGGACATAATGGGTCGACATAATCGGCCAGTCTTGGTCAACTGTCGGGTGTAATTCTCGTGAACATAATTATATGTCCCTATCTGACGATTTCTACAAAACATCACAGACAATTCAAGACTTTTTCAAACTCAAAACACGCTTACCGAGAGAAGACGGCGATCCCCGACGATTTTGCACACACGCAGACAGACAGCTGACGGTGGAGAGATGATGCTAAATAATGATCTAAACCGCACAGGAAACGAAACACGTTTCAATTGCAGGAGTAGAGGCTAAAGACAGAGCAACGAAAAAAAACAGTGCTGGTTCTGCATGCGTCATGCATTATGAGCGACAAAGAGAACATTAATCCGTCAAGACTCATGAACTGGGACGTAAAAATCCCACATCATGGTGGATTTTTCCAAGTCGCGTTGCTTAGCAGCGCAAGGATGAATGTTTGGAGGTCAATGGTTGATTATGTCGACATTGGGTGTATCTAAATGAGGATTCCTGAGGGTTGCATTTAACATACTCCCGGTGGGTAATGATGGACAGGAATGTACTGTAATGATCTCTGGTATCCAAATATGTTTGCAGATCATGTCAGCCTTGATACACTTTTACTCGTTACAGTGTATCACCGACATACCCACGTTGTCAGTGGCGTAGCCAGGATTTTTTCAGTGGGGGGGGGGTGGGGGGGGGGGGG